>NC_059229.1:5081143-5103643 GCF_020615455.1 Coregonus clupeaformis
CCGTTCCCCCTGTCTCTACTCCATTCCCCCTGTCTACTCCGTTCCCCCTCTCTCTACTCCGTGTCCCCTCTCTCTACTCCATTCCCCCTCTCTCTACTCTGTTCCCCCTCTCTCTACTCCGTTCACCCTCTTTCTACTCCGTTCCCCCTCTCTCTCTCCACCTCCTCCATCTTATCCTCATAGGGCTCCAGTCTATAACCCTAACATACACACACACACACACACACACACACACACACACACACACACACACACACACACACACACAGACACACACAAGATTATAAACCTATAACCCACATTGTGGTGAGCTGAGAGAAATCACCTCCTCCATCTTAGAGACAAACAGAGATGGAAACAGCCAGTTATCATTAAGAAGATACACACACACACACAAGCTGGTTCATCATATTTATCTGTTGGTTAATGTTCAGTATTGAGACTGTTCAGACTGTTATCTAAAGTGCCAGAGGGTGAGGCCTTTGTCTGGTTGTGTGTGTGTGTGAGGTAATCTGGGTGCTTCCGATTAGTGCATGTGAATGCGTTTTCATTTAGAAAAGATAGAACCTCAACCTCCAATTCCCATCTTATTCCCTGGTAGATTGTAATACAGTATTCTGCTCTTACCATGTTACTATGTCCTGGTATGGTCTGTCATCCCCCTATAACCATGTTACCATGTCCTGGTTTGGTCTGTCATCCCATTATAACCATGTTACCATGTCCTGGTATGGTCTGTCATCCCCCTATAACCATGTTACCATGTCCTGGTATGGTCTGTCATCCCCCTATAACCATGTTACCATGTCCTGGTATGGTCTGTCATCCCCCTATAAACATGTTACCATGTCCTGGTATGGTCTGTCATCCCCCTATAACCATGTTACCATGTCCTGGTATGGTCTGTCATCCCATTATAACCATGTTAACATCTCCTGGTATGGTCTGTCATCCCATTATAACCATGTTACCATTTCCTGGTATGGTCTGTCATCCCATTATAACCATGTTAACATGTCCTGGTATTTGTTGACTTTATTGCCCACATGGGGAAATGTTGTTGCAGTATCATGTACACGTTTGAAGTGGCGTTTAAATACAGTAGAAACAAATTGCCAATACAACACTCATAAAAGTTACATACCAATAAAAAGAGACTAGCCTCCTGGCTTTACAGGGCCGTTAGGAACATTAGCCCAAGCTATTTAGAAGGGATATCACCCCTCTCTCTACTCACCCCTTGTACAAGTGATTGTCTGGTTCAATTATCCTGCTCTTTTGTCTCTGTCTCTCTCTCTCTCTCTCGCTCTCTCTCTCGCTCTCTATCACTGTCTCCTCTCTCTCTCTCTCTCTCTCCTCTTTCTCTCTCTCTCTCTCTCTCTCTCCTCTTTCTCTCTCTCTCTCTCTCCTCTTTCTCCCTCTCCCTCTCCCTCTCTCTCCCTCTCTCTCTCCCTCTCTCTCAATCTCTCTCTCAATCTCTCTCTCCCTCAATCTCTCTCTCAATCTCTCTCTGTGTGTCTCCTCTCTCTCTCCCTCCTTCTCTCTCTCTCTTTCTCTCTCTGTCTCCTCTTTCTCTCTCTCTCTTTCTGTCTCCTCTCTCTCAATCTCTCTATCTCTCTACCTCTCACTCTCCCTCTCTCTCTCTCTCTCTCTCTCTCTCTCTCCCTCTCTCTCAATCTCTCTACCTCTCACTCTCTCTATCTCTCTTTCTGTCTCCTCTCTCTCAATCTCTCTACCTCTCACTCTCCCTCTCTCTCTTTCTCCCTCTCTCTATCTCTCTATCTCTCTACCTCTCACTCTCCCTCTCTCTGTGTGTCTCCTCTCTCTCCCTCCTTCTCTCTCTCTCTTTCTCTCTCTCTCTCCCTCTCTCTCTCTCTCGATCTTGTTTTCCTCGAAAGTCAGTAAGCGATCTATCGCTGCTCTTCATAGGGACAGTGTGAATGTTCTCCGACCCCCACTGTAATGCCCCACACACACAATGTATGTGTGTTTATGAGGGAGAGAGAGTGATTATGATAGGGAGAGAAAGAGAAATGGGGAGAATGAAGAAGCGAGGGAGATAGAGAAATTATTATGGTAATGAGAAAGGCAGCGACATGGAGCCTTATCCTAGTTCACACACACACAGAGACACAGACACACACACACGCACACACACACACACACACACGCGCACACACACACAAACACACAGAAATGCACACACACACAGACACATGCACACACTGTTCATTTCTCAGTGCAGCGAGAGCGATAGGGCAACATTTGTCACCCGTAGAGGCGACAGCAGGGTTAACGACCCACGCTCTGTGTGTGTGTGTGTGTGCACACCACAGCAGGCTGTAATAACGGCCTTGACGGAGCAAATGAAATTGCATCAAACACATGCAGACATGTGCTCCTCGTCTCTCAGCCTGTGGTAAAGCAGTGTAGCAAGTCACAGTGAGTTATAGTACCTCCTACATCCTTCACTACAGAAATGGAATACCTCCCTGTGTGTTTACTTCCTGTTACCACAGAGATTTATCGCCACACCAACACACCGGTCGTGAGTGTAGAGTTTGGTGGGCTGATCAGTTTGTGATAGAGAGGGTTGAGAGGGTGTGTATGTGTGTGTGATGGAGAGGGCTGGCTGGCTGATAGACTCAGCAATACCCTATAACAGCTAGGTGGCCTCTGGGACTCTCTCTCTCTCTCTCTCTCTCTCTCTCTCTCTCTCTCTCGCTCGCTCTCTCTCTCTCTCTCTCTCTCTCTCTCTCTCTCTCTCTCTCTCTCTTCTCTCTCTCTCCTTCTCTCTCTCTCCATCTTTCCCTCTCTCTCTCTGTCTCTCTGTGCCTCTCTCTCTCTCTTCTCTCTCTCTCTCCATCTTTCCCTCTCTCCCTCTGTCTCTCTGTGCCTCTCTCTCTCTCTCTCTTCTCTCTCTCCCTCTCTTCTCTCTCTCTCCATCTTTCCCTCTCTCCCAATGTCTCTCTGTGCCTCTCTCTCTCTCTCTTCTCTCTCTCTCTTCTCTCTCTCTCTCTCTCTCTCTCTCTCTCTCTCTCTCTCTCTCTCTCTCTCTACTCTCTCTCGCTCTCTCTCTCTCTCGCTCTCTCTCTCTCTCTTCTCTCTCTCCTTCTCTCTCTCTCCATCTTTCCCTCTCTCTCTCTGTCTCTTTGTGCCTCTCTCTCTCTCTTCTCTCTCTTCTCTCTCTCTCCATCTTTCTCTCTCTCCCTCTGTCTCTCTGTGCCTCCTCTCTCTCTCTCTCTCTCTCTCTCTCTTCTCTCTCTCTATTCTCTCTCTCTCTCCATCTTTCCCTCTCTCCCTCTGTCTCTCTGTGCCTTTCTCTCTCTCTCTCTCTCTCTCTCTCTCTTCTCTCTCTCTCCATCTTTTCCCTCTCTCCCACTGTCTCTCTGTGCCCTCTCTCTCTCTCTCTCCTCTCTCTCTCTCTCTCTCTCTCTCTCTCTCTCTCTCTCTCTCTCTCTCTCTCTCTCTCTCTCTCTCTCTCTTCTCTCTCTCTCTCCATCTTTCCCTCTCTCCCTCTGTCTCTCTGTGCCTCTCTCTCTCTCTCTCTCTCTCTCTTTCTTCTCTCTCTCTCCATCTTTCCCTCTCTCACTGTCTCTCTGTGCCTCTCTCTCTCTCTCTCGCTCTCTCTCTCTCTTCTCTCTCTCTCTCTTCTCTCTCTCCATCTTTCTCTCTCTCCTCTCTGTCTCTCTGTGCTCTCTCTCTCTCTCTCTCCTCCTCTCTCTCTCTCTCTCTCTCTCGCTCTCTCGCTCTCTCGCTCTCTCTCTTCTCTCTCTCTCTCTCTCTGCTCTTGTTCTCTCTCTCGCTCTCTCTCTCTCTCTCTCTCCATCACTCTATCTCTCTCTCTTTCTCCATCTCTCTTCGCTCTCTCTCTTTCTCCATCTCTCTCTCTCGCTCTCTCTCTTTTTCCATCTCTCTCTCTCGCTCTCTCTCTTCCTCCTTCTCTCTCTCTCCCTCTCTCGCTTTCTCTCTCTTTCTCCATCTCTCTCTCCCTTTCTCTCTCTCGCCATTTAGGACGCGGCCAATGTCTTTGATTTAGAGTAGCCTGTAGGGCAGCTGACAGTCACCAGAGTAATGAATAGAGTCCCATCAGAGAGGAGTGTGTGTCTGTGTGTGTCTGTGTGTGTGTCTCTGTGTGTCTGTGTGTGTGTGTCTGTGTGTGTGTATGTGGGGAGTTAGGGATGTCTGTGAATGTGGCAGCAGCACCAAAGTGTTTGATAATGACGTCTTCATTCCATGTCCAGGAGGGGCCGCAGTGTGTTGCAGGGATTTATTCCGGCACAGCACTGTGTATGTGTGTTTGTATGTGGGTGTGTGGGTGTGTAACTGTGTGTGTGTGTGTGTAATTGTGTAACTGTGTGTGTGTGTGCAACTGTGTGTGTGTGTGTAACTGTGTGTTTGTGTATGTGTGTGTGTTTGTGTATGTGTGTGTGTGTGTAAAACTGTGTGTGTGTGTGTGTGTGTAACTGTGTGCGTAACACACCCACACACACACACAGTTTTACACACACACACACACACACAGTTACACACACACATACACAAACACACACACTTCCTCTATTGTTCCATTAGGATGTGTCCATTAGTCATCCTGTCCAGGAACATGGAAGCCTAAACGTTTTCTATATCATCACACAGGCTCAATTCAAACACTTGGCCAATCAGAACCGTGTTTTTTTGTGTGTGTGTTTGTGTGTGTGTGTGTGTGTTTGTGTGTGTATGTGTGTATGTGTGTGTGTGTGATGAGTGTGATGGAAGGAGTCAGGCGCAGGAGGGTAATCACCGAATACAGAGTTTATACTGACTCCATGGCGGGTAGGTGATTCTGAATACATAGTTTATTCCTTCGTTATACAAAATACGCTGGAATAGCGACAAACGAAACAGGCACAGGGGAAACTATCTACCCTGGCAATATACTGTAACGGTATCTCCATACAATACATAGGCACAGGGGAAATATCTACCCTGGCAACAAAATGGTACGAGTAGCTCCACCGAGCTACACTACTTTCACATTCAAACAATCACCCACAAGGACAAGGGGCAGAGGGAACACTTATACACGGACTAATGAGGGGATTAGAACCAGGTGTGTGTGACTGACAAGACAAGACAAATGTGATGAGGATATATGGAGCGGCAGTGGTTAGTAAGCCGGTGACGACGAACGCCGAAGCCTGCCTGAACAAGGAGGGGAGGCAGCCTCTGCGGAAGTCGTGACAGTGTGTGTATGCTCCCTCTCTTCAGAACCATATTTCATGCAGATCGCCTATGTGTGGACCAATCACTATAAATTATGCAAATTACCCTTTATTACCTCATAATTTGTATGCAAATATACGCGGCATTCTAACGCACCCTGTAACCCTTTGTTCCAATCAAAAGCAATATTAAATCCAATCTAATCTAATTTATTAAATCTAACATGTTGTCCTCTCTCTCTCTGTACGTATAGTGTAGGATGACATATAAAGTGGTCTCAAGTTCTCTCTGTGTGTGTGTGTAACTATGTGTGTGTGTGTAACTGTGTGTGTGTGTGTGTGTGTGTGTGTGTGTGTGTGTGTGTGTGTGTGTGTGTGTGTAGAATATATCAGCAACTTCATTGTATTCACAGCTCGTGTTCTCTGTGTTTTATGTGTTTATTGTTTATATTAAGACATGCCTTCGTATCCTACATTAGGAGGGTGACAGGCCTCCATATGATAAAATAGCATGATGACATGCATTCATATGATATATATTAGTAGGGTGACATGCCTTCATATGATATATATTAGTAGGGTGACATGCCTTCATATGAAATATATTAGTAGGGTGACATGCATTCATATGATATATATTAGTAGGGTGACATGCCTTCATATGAAATATATTAGTAGGGTGACATGCCTTCATATGATATATATTAGTAGGGTGACATGCATTCACATTATATATATTAGTAGGGTGACATGCATTCATATGATATATATTAGTAGGGTGACATGCCTTCATATGATATATATTAGTAGGGTGACATGCCTTCATATGATATATATTAGTAGGGTGACATGCCTTCATATGATAAAATAGCAGGATGACATGCATTCATACGATATATATTAGTAGGGTGACAGGCTTTCATATGATACATTAGTAGGGTGACATGCCTTCATATGATATATATTAATAGGGTGACATGCATTCATATGATATATATTAGTAGGGTGACAGGCCTTCATATGATATATATTAGTAGGGTGACATGCCTTCATATGATATATATTAGTAGGGTGACATGCATTCATATGATATATATTAGTAGGGTGACAGGCCTTCATATGATATATATTAGTAGGGTGACATGCCTTCATATGATATATATTAGTAGGGTGACATGCATTCATATGATATATATTAGTAGGGTGACATGCCTTCAGATGATATATATTAGTAGGGTGACATGCATTCATATGATATATATTAGTAGGGTGACATGCCTTCTTATGATATACACTGCTCAAACAAATAAAGGGAACACTAAAATAACACATCCTAGATCTGAATTAATGAAATAATCTTATTAAATACTTTTTTCTTTACATAGTTGAATGTGCTGACAACAAAATCACACAAAAATTATCAATGGAAATCAAATTTATCAACCCATGGAGGTCTGGATTTGGAGTCACCCTCAAAATTAAAGTGGAAAACCACACTACAGGCTGATCCAACTTTGATGTAATGTCCTTAAAACAAGTCAAAATGAGGCTCAGTAGTGTGTCTGGCCTCCACGTGCCTGTATGACCTCCCCTACAACGCCTGGGCATGCTCCTGATGAGGTGGCGGATGGTCTCCTGAGGGATCTCCTCCCAGACCTGGACTAAAGCATCCGCCAACTCCTGGACAGTCTGTGGTGCAACGTGGCGTTGGTGGATGGAGCGAGACATGATGTCCCAGATGTGCTCAATTGGATTCAGGTCTGGGGAACGGGCGGGCCAGTCCACAGCATCAATGCCTTCCTCTTGCAGGAACTGCTGACACACTCCAGCCACATGAGGTCTAGCATTGTCTTGCATTAGGAGGAACCCAGGGCCAACCGCACCAGCATATGGTCTCACAAGGGGTCTGAGGATCTCATCTCGATACCTAATGGCAGTCAGGCTACCTCTGGCGAGCACATGGAGGGCTGTGCGGCCCCCCAAAGAAATGCCACCCCACACCATGACTGACCCACCGCCAAACCGGTCATGCTGGAGGATGTTGCAGGCAGCAGAACGTTCTCCACGGCATCTCCAGACTCTGTCACGTCTGTCACATGTGCTCAGTGTGAACCTGCTTTCATCTGTGAAGAGCACAGGGCGCCAGTGGCGAATTTGCCAATCTTGGTGTTCTCTGGCAAATGCCAAACGTCCTGCACGATGTTGGGCTGTAAACACAACCCCCACCTGTGGACGTCGGGATCTCATACCACCCTCATGGAGTCTGTTTCTGACCGTTTGAGCAGACACATGCACATTTGTGGCCTGCTGGAGGTCATTTTGCAGGGCTCTGGCAGTGCTCCTCCTGCTCCTCCTTGCACAAAGGCGGAGGTAGCGGTCCTGCTGCTGGGTTGTTGCCCTCCTACGGCCTCCTCCACGTCTCCTGATGTACTGGCCTGTCTCCTGGTAGCGCCTCCATGCTCTGGACACTACGCTGACAGACACAGCAAACCTTCTTGCCACAGCTCGCATTGATGTGCCATTCTGGATGAGCTGCACTACCTGAGCCACTTGTGTGGGTTGTAGACTCAGTCTCATGCTACCACTAGAGTGAAAGCACCGCCAGCATTCAAAAGTGACCAAAACATCAGCCAGGAAGCACAGGAACTGAGAAGTGGTCTGTGGTCACCACCTGCAGAACCACTCCTTCATTGGGGGTGTCTTGAGGGTAGTGCGTACGGCCCAGTACATCACTGGGGCAAAGCTTCCTGCCATCCAGGACCTCTATACCAGGCGGTGTCAGAGGAAGGCCCTCAAAATTGTCAAAGACTCCAGCCACCCTAGTCATAGACTGTTTCTCTCTGCTACCGCACGGAAGCTGGTCACCGAGTGCCAAGTCTAGGTCCAAAAGACTTCTCAACAGCTTCTACCCCCAAGCCATAAGACTCCTGAACAGCTAATCATGGCTACCCGGACTATTTGCACTGCCCCCCACCCCATCCTTTTTACGCTGCTGCTACTCTGTTAAGTATTTATGCATAGTCACTTTAACTCTACCCACATGTACATATTACCTCAACTACCTCAACTAGCCGGTGCCCCGCACATTGATCTCTGCAACGGTACCCCCTGTATATATAGCCTCCCTACTGTCACTTTATTTTACTTCTGCTCTTTTTTCTCAACACTTTTTTTTGTTGTTGTTTTATTCTTACTTTTTTGTTTGAAATAAAATGCACTGTTGGTTAAGGGCTGTAAGTAAGCATTTCACTGTAATGTCTGCACCTGTTGTATTCGGCGCATGTGACCAATAAAATTTGATTTGATTTGATTTGATTTGCTAATTGCCTATAATTTCCACATGTTGTCTATTCCATTTGCACAACAGCATGTGAAATTAATTGTCAATCAGTGTTGCTTCCTTAGTGGACAGTTTGATTTCACAGAAGTGTGATTGACTTGGAGTTACATTGTGTTGTTTAAGTGTTCCCTTTATTTTTTTGAGCAGTGTATATTAGTAGGGTGACATGCCTTCATATTATATATATTAGTAGGGTGACAGGCCTTCATATGATACATTAGTAGGGTGACATGCATTCATATGATATATATTAGTAGGGTGACATGCCTTCATATGATATATATTAGTAGGGTGTGAGGTATTCATATGATATATATTAGCAGGGTGACATGCCTTCTTATGATATATATTAGAAGGGTGACATGCCTTCATATGATATATATTAGTAGGGTGACATGCATTCATATGATATATATTAGTAGGGTGACATGCCTTCATATGATATATATTAGAAGGGTGACATGCCTTCATATGATATATATTAGTAGGGTGACATGCCTTCTTATGATATATATTAGAAGGGTGACATGCCTTCATATGATATATATTAGTAGGGTGACATGCATTCATATGATATATATTAGTAGGGTGACATGCCTTCATATGATATATATTAGAAGGGTGACATGCCTTCATATGATATATATTAGTAGGGTGACATGCATTCATATGATATATATTAGAAGGGTGACAGGCCTTCATATGATACATTAGTAGGGTGACATGCCTTCATATGATATATATTAGAAGGGTGATATGCCTTCATATGATATATATTAGTAGGGTGACATGCATTCATATGATATATATTAGTAGGGTGACATGCCTTCATATGATATATATTAGTAGGGTGACATGCCTTCATATGATATATATTAGTAGGGTGACATGCCTTCATATGATATATCAATAGGGTGACATGCCTTCATATGATACATTAGTAGGGTGACATGCCTTCATATGATATATATTAGAAGGGTGACATGCCTTCATATTATATATATATTAGTAGGGTGACATGCCTTCATATGATATATATTAGAAGGGTGACATGCCTTCATATTATATATATTAGTAGGGTGACATGCCTTCATATGATACATTAGTAGGGTGTGAGGCATTCGTATGATATATATTAGTAGGGTGACATGCCTTCATATGATATATATTAGTAGGGTGACATGCCTTCATATTATATATATATTAGTAGGGTGACATGCCTTCATATGATACATTAGTAGGGTGTGAGGCATTCGTATGATATATATTAGTAGGGTGACATGCCTTCATATGATACATTAGTAGGGTGTGAGGCATTCATATGATATATATTAGAAGGGTGACATGCCTTCATATTATATATATTAGTAGGGTGACATGCCTTCATATGATACATTAGTAGGGTGTGAGGCATTCATATGATATATATTAGTAGGGTGACATGCCTTGTAAAAGCCAAAGCTGCAGGAGATGAGAGGAGAGGAACAGGAGAGAATCTGTATTCTCCCGTCTGTGGCACTCCAAGCTAAAATTCTTTAACTTTTCGACCAATGTTGTCCCAATGTTACGTGGCAGTTCTGTTTTGTCACAGTTACAACCATATGTTTTATGCAATACTCTATCCCATGCACAGTGTTACCATGCCCATGTGGTAGAACACAAATATACACGCTGTGACGTCACAAGAGGCTACACAGCTTTCAGCGGGATTGCTCAAGTAGTGCAAGGAGACAAGGTTCAAACAAAACAAGGATTTTATTATAGGTCTTGGGAAATTAACGAAAATATAACAAAATTCTGTTCTCTGGTGGCTCTTTAAGGGTTAACAGTTCAGGGATGTCTCTTCCACATCCAAAATCATAATTCTCACTCGCTCAGATAACTTTTCCCCCAGCCTTACTGTAGTCCACGTTGCAGCTAGTGGCCAACCCAGCAAAAAGTCCTTCCAAATGTCTCTCACGTATTTCCACAGGTGCATATATCCAAAGGTGAGTATTTCCCAAAGGTAAGTATCTCCAAATCCTTATATTCCTCATGGAAGTGGACGTGCAGCACTCTTGTCCTCCAGAGAGCCCAGGTTGGAGACTGTGTCTCTTCCCTTCCCAAACCTTCAGCTCATCAGCTCCTCATTTGTTTCAGCTGCGTGGGAAGATTGGCCATAGAGGGGTGGAGTTCCCGACCATACCAGCAGATGGAGCCATAGCTGTCTGGGTTTGCAGCCACCTCAGGGGATGTAACGTCCCTCCAGGACACAGCCTCTCGTGACATCACACATCCCCCTCCTCGGGACCGACGTCCTCGTCGGGGTAAAGGCAGCGAAGAAGGCATCACGCCGGGAGAGGGCGTCCGCATTGCCGTGGTGCTTGCCAGCCTGCTCTCTCTTCAACTCCTCCACCTCTAGGACCAGGGACTCAGCCTCCTGTTGTCTCTCCTTGAGTTTCTTACTGAACGCATCAGCCTTGGTTTTAGCAGAGTTTAGCTTCTGTTGAGCAGCTTTCAGTTCCTTCTCTCTCTCTGCCTCCGCATTCTTCATCTTGTTCTCCAACACCTTGTACTTCTCCTCTGCCTTCTTCTGGACCTCCTTACTACTGCGCAGGGTCTCCTCACACTCCTCGATGGTCCTGCGCAGCCTCTCCAGCTCCTCCTGTTGCTTATGGAAGGAGCTCTGTTGGAGTTTAGCCTGGAGGATATCTAACTCTTCTGTCTTCATGTCTAACTGTTGCTTTAACAAACGATACCTCTCAGCGGTCCCCTTCAGACCAGACAGTTCTTTGTCCAGATTCTGTAGCTCCGTCTCTGTGTCGGTCTGGGCACCTGCCATCCCTATCAGAGCCCGGGCGGGAGTGAGTAATTCGGAGGATTGCACGGAGCCTTCCCAGGATGAGTCTTGCCTCTCCGTTTCCGAGGTACTCGGGTTATCCTCTCCTGAGACCTCTCTCCAGAGTGGGTAAAAGGCTGGGCAGTCTCGTCCAATTAGGACAGGGACGGGGAGGGAATCAACCACCCCCGCGCCGTCGTGTGTATGGTTCCCCGTGTGCTGGTCATTGTAAGTTCAGTAATGGGGTATTCTCTGGTGTCCCCATGGACACAGGAAACTGGGAGGACTTTCCCCGGGGTCAGACACGTTGGGCCCACCAAATCCTTACGCACCAGGGTGGCCCGGCTACCAGAATCCAGTAAGGCCTCCACATCATGGTGATTCACAGTTACCGGGCAGGTGGGGGTCGATCTGGGCCGCCATCTACGACTCCCAAGAGCGAGGCAAAAGCGGTGTGTGGGTGCTGAGCTGGAGGACTCCGCAGTGGGCATAGGTTCATCGGCTGGTTTCCCACACTGCCAGGAGATATGTCCCATCTCCCCACACCGGTAACACTGTCGAGTTTCCCCCTCCTGGTGTACTCTTCTTGGACCCGCCTGGTTTCTGGCTCCCCCTGGAGCCGGGATAAGTCCTGGCGTGGCTGGGTTCGAGACCTTGGGGTCCTTTGGACGGGTTCTTCCCATTTGTGGTGGGGCCGCCCTCCTGGGGTCTTTTTCGGGAAGCATTCAGCATCTCCGCTGTGGCCTGGTACTTTTCCACAGCTTCCACGGTCAGATCAGCCGTGGTCAAGGCCTGTTGACTGATGAACCGTTTTTGCCTCATAAGGCAGGGCGCGTAGGTAACGATCCACCACAACGGCCTCCACCACCGCCGCTGCTGTATTCCTCTGCGGGTCCAGCCATTTCCTTGCGATTCGGACAAGTTCATGCATCTGCGCCCGAGGAGGTTGGTCTGGTTGGAAGGTCCAGCTGTGAAAGCGCTGGGCCATACCAAACTTTGTGAGTCCATATCTGCTGAGGATCTCAGACTTCAGGGCATCATAGTCAGTAACCTGGTCAGGGCCCAGGTCCCGGACAGCATTCAGCGATTCCCGGTTAGAAAGGGGGCTAACAGCCCAACCCACTGTTGCTTGGGCCAGGTTTCCCTAGTGGCCGTGGCCTCAAATGCATGCAGGTATGCCTCAATGTCATCGGTAGCTCCCATCTTAGATATAAAGTCACTTGCCTTTATTGGGCGGGTATTTTGGACAACCCTCTGTCTCTGCAACTGCAATTTCCTCTGCCTTCAGAAGGTTGGCTTTCTTTTGCTCCTCCAAGAGAGCCACGGTTGCTTGCATCTGGGCTTGCTGGCCAGCAACAAGGGCTTTTCAATATGTCCTCCATTTCAGTCGGGCGGGGAGCCTACGCCAACTTGGAAAACTGGGTGATCAAACCTTCGGTATCCTCCTCTGACATGCACTATTAACGCTTGAGCGTGCCCGTATTCTCCACCATCTGTGACGTCACAAGAGGCTACACAGCTTTCAGCGGGATTGCTCAAGTAGTGCAAGGAGACAAGGTTCAAAACAAAACAAGGATTTTATTATAGGTCTTGGGAAATTAACGAAAATATAACAAAATTCTGTTCTCTGGTGGCTCTTTAAGGGTTAACAGTTCAGGGATGTCTCTTCCACATCCAAAATCATAATTCTCACTCGCTCAGATAACTTTTCCCCAGCCTTACTGTAGTCCACGTTGCAGCTAGTGGCCAACCCAGCAAAAAAGTCCTTCCAAATGTCTCTCACGTATTTCCACAGGTGCATATATCCAAAGGTGAGTATTTCCCAAAGGTAAGTATCTCCAAATCCTTATATTCCTCATGGAAGTGGACGTGCAGCACTCTTGTCCTCCAGAGAGCCCAGGTTGGAGACTGTGTCTCTTCCCTTCCCAAACCTTCAGCTCATCAGCTCCTCATTTGTTTCAGCTGCGTGGGAAGATTGGCCATAGAGGGGTGGAGTTCCCGACCATACCAGCAGATGGAGCCATAGCTGTCTGGGTTTGCAGCCACCTCAGGGGGATGTAACGTCCCTCCAGGACACAGCCTCTCGTGACATCACAACGCCTAAACACAGAGACAGAACATGAAAAAAGAACACATTCAAAGTTTATCAACATACATTATAACAACATTGAGTGGCAGTTTGGATTAACCAAGGACTAAATGGAAAATAACTTCCTGAATACCATACGTTACTTTGGCAGAAAATATTATGTTTGAATAAGGTAAGCAAGTGGACAGAACAGTCTTTCAACATTCTTCTTATGTTCCAACATTCACACAATGTTCCCGCAACATTCGAGCAACATTAACCCAACGTTATCCCTCTGGGAAAGTAGGTATCAGGCATCTCAGAGTACGAGTGCTGATCTACGATCAGTTTGGCCATTTAGATCACAATGAATAAGGTTACATGGACACGGAAGAGACCTGATCCTGGATCAGCACTCCAACTCTGAGACTCACTACATTCCCCTGACCTCTTACCTCCAGGTGAGGGAGGACAATTTCTTGCTCAAGGGCCCAACAGCAGGTGAATGTCTTTAGGATGTGATCCCAGCAGCGCTTCAGTTGCCAGATCAATTTCCCCGTATGTTTCAAGCGCCCGTCACAGGATTTTAACCGGACCACCTTTCGGCTAACTACCGCCTTATAGCGCACACCTTTTGACCAGAGCCCACAGGGATGAGACTAATGTCCTCTGATCATTCTCTCTCTCCCACTACCACTCCTCTCACCTTGAGCTCGCTCTCTCTCTCTCTCTCTCTCTCTCTCTCTCTCTCTCTCTCTCTCTCTCTCTCTCTCTCTCTCTCTCTCTCTCTCTCTCTCTCTCTCTCTCTCTCTCTCTCTCTCTCTCTCTCTCTCTCTCTCTCTCTCTCTCTCTCTCTCTCTCTCTCTCTCTCTCTCTCTCTCTCTCTCTCTCTCTCTCTCTCTCTCTCCATTTCGGTCACTCATTCTCTGATTTCCTCCATTGCTCTTATTTGAGATTTACACATGATAGTCTATCTTCTCTATCACTCTCTCTATTCATCACGCCTCCCTCTCTCTCGCTCCCCTCTTTCTCTCTCCTCTTTCCCCCTCCCTCTCTCTCGCTCCCCTCTTTCTCTCCCTCTTTTCCCCCTCCCTCTCTCTCGCTCCCTCTTTCTCTCTCCTCTTTCCCCTCCCTCTCTCTCGCTCCCCTCTTTCTCTCTCCTCTCTCTCCCTCTCTCTGCTCCCTCTTTCTCTCTCCTCTCCCCCCCCTCTCTCTCGCTCCCTCTTTCTCTCTCCTCCCCTCCTCTCTCTTGCTCCCCTCTTTCCCCCTCCCTCTCTCTTTTTCTACAGTCATCTCTTCACAATAGAGGGGTAAATGGCTTGCAAAGAGAGTTAAATGGTTCTAATATCATTCATTACCTGTTCCCCTCCCTAAGTCCATTCACACTGTCACAGCTGTATGGTTAAATGGTTCTTATACCATTACCTGTTCCCCTCCCTAAGTCCATTCACACTGTCACAGCTGTATGGTTAAATGGTTCTTATACCATTACCTGTTCCCCTCCCTAAGTCCATTCACACTGTCAAAGCTATGTGGTTTAGCGTCAACCCACACTGAGAAGGGAGATTCCTCACAGCTTCTCGCATGTTCGTATCCAAATCCACCCCAAACACACACACACACACTAACACACACACACACACACACACACACACACACACACACACACACACACACACGTTTTGTTCTTCTATCCTACTGGGGACCTAAAACTAATTTCCATTCAAAATCCTATTTTCCCTAATCCTAAACCTAAACCTAACCCTAACCCTAACCTTAACCCGTAAACCTAACCCTAAACCTCTTACCCTAATTGTAACACTAACCCTAAAATAGCCCTTGTCTTCATGGGGACGTGGGAAATGTCCCCACAAGGGAGAATTTTCCTTGTTTTACTATCCTTTTGGGGATTTTAGGTTCCCACAAGGATAGAACCAACCCCCACACACACGGAGAGACACACACAGAGACACAGAGACACACATACAAAGAGACACACACAGAGAGACACACACAGAGACACAGAGACACACACACACAGACACACACACAGAGACACAGAGACACACACACCCACACCCACACACACACACAGAGACACACACACGGACACACACACAGAGACACAGAGACACACACACACAGAGACACACACGCAGACACACACAGAGACACACCTCAGCGTGATAACTCTGTATCTATCCTCTTTTCTGTAAGAGGTGTAGGACAAACACAGTCATGGATAGATGTGGCTGGTGCTTTTGGCAGTGGTGCCATTGTAGATGGCTGGGAAGCTACATATCCTGCAGTAGGACACACACACACACACACACACACACACATACACAGAGACACAATGAGTGCTGGAGGTGTGTGTGGGAGAGGTAAGTTAATGGCTGTGGTGTACTGGGTGATGATAACAGCAATAAAGCAATGGGAGGACATGTTTACCAGGACATGACCTCAGAGCCTCAGGGTCAGGACAGAGACATGTTTACCAGGACATGACCTCAGAACCTCAGGGTCAGTACAGA
This sequence comes from Coregonus clupeaformis, assembly GCF_020615455.1. Classification (NCBI taxonomy): domain Eukaryota; kingdom Metazoa; phylum Chordata; class Actinopteri; order Salmoniformes; family Salmonidae; genus Coregonus; species Coregonus clupeaformis. Next base: position 5,097,111 of record NC_059229.1, read on the forward strand.
GACATGTTTACCAGGACATGACCTCAGAACCTCAGGGTCAGGACAGAGACATGTTTACCAGGACATGACCTCAGAACCTCAGGGTCAACACAGAGACATGTTTACCAGGACATGACCTCAGAACCTCAGGGTCAGGGTCAGGACAGAGACATGTTTACCAGGTCATGACCTCAGAACCTCAGGGTCAGGACAGAGACATGTTTACCAGGACATGACCTCAGAACCTCAGGGTCAACACAGAGACATGTTTACCAGGACATGACCTCAGAACCTCAGGGTCAGGGTCAGGACAGAGACATGTTTACCAGGTCATGACCTCAGAGCCTCAGGGTCAGGACAGAGACATGGTTACCAGGACATGACCTTAGAACCTCAGGGTCAGGACAGAGACATGTTTACCAGGACATGACCTCAGAACCTCAGGGTCAGGGTCAGGACAGAGAAATGTTTACCAGGACATGACCTCAGAGCCTCAGGGTCAGGACAGAGACATGTTTATAGGACATGACCTCAGAGCCTCAGGGTCAGGACAGAGACATGTTTACCAGGACATGACCTCAGAACCTCAGGGTCAGGACAGAGACATGTTTACCAGGACATGACCTCAGAACCTCAGGGTCAGGACAGAGACATGTTTACCAGGACATTACCTCAGAGCCTCAGGGTCAGGGTCAGGACAGAGAATTGTTTACCAGGACATGACCTCAGAGCCTCAGGGTCAGGGTCAGGACAGAGAAATGTTTACCAGGACATGACCTCAGAGCCTCGGGGTCAGGACAGAGACATGTTTACCAGGACATGACCTCAGAACCTCAGGGTCAGGACAGAGACATGTTTACCAGGACATGACCTCAGAGCCTCAGGGTCAGGACAGAGACATGTTTACCAGGACATGACCTCAGAACCTCAGGGTCAGGACAGAGACATGTTTACCAGGACATGACCTCAGAGCCTCAGGGTCAGGACAGAGACATGTTTACCAGGACATTACCTCAGAGCCTCAGGGTCAGGACAGAGACATGGTTACCAGGACTTGACCTCAGAGCCTCAGGGTCAGGGTCAGGACAGAGATATGTTTACCAGGACATGACCTCAGAGCCTCAGGGTCAGGACAGAGACATGGTTACCAGGACTTGACCTCAGAGCCTCAGGGTCAGGACAGAGACATGGTTACCAGGACTTGACCTCAGAGCCTCAGGGTCAGGGTCAGGACAGAGACACTGTGTCTCCATCCATCAGAACTGCTAAATCACACCACTCAGCACTAGACGGCCACGCCCAAGAAGACATTCTTAGCCATATTGGCAGAACATATTGTCAGAACTAATTTATTAGGTACTGTACATGAGCTATTGGTTTGGAGGATTAGGGGTTAGGGTAGCCATTTCATTTAAACATTGGAGCAGCTCGTCAATGTCAATTTGGGGGTTTTCAACCAATTAAAACAGGCAGAATTCAAAAAAAGAGGGGGGACTAATGTTTTTATTTTCAGGCAAGATGGCAGTTGTTTATGTGGTGAAGAAAACAATACATTTAAATAAATATTCATGTTTTCCGAACGATACAAACAGTTTTGAAATGTGTTTAATGATCTAAAAGCCAGCGAAACAGAGATCTGGAAAGTTTAGTTGGGTGCTGTCGTAACATAAAAGCAAACTGCCGACGTCGAACACTTATCTTCAGTTGTGAAAGTGAGGACGGCAAACATTTTAGTCAGAGTTGCTAAGTAGCCTACCTCGGCCATCAGTTTCTCTAGTGTGTTTCTGATATCTAAAAAGATAACCATATTTCTTAGCTCCTCACCAGACGATGAGTGATGATTGACTGAGCGTCAGAACTGAAGAGCACTGCTCACACCGACCGAAAGGGGGAGACAGAGTATCATAATCAGACAGACCCTGGAGACAGACAGCGAGGAGATCCATCACCTCAACCCCCAAGCACGCACACACAGTGACTGTTATTTTTCATTAGTACTTTAATTCCAAAAATCATAGGCTATAATCTACAAAATACAAACTAATAAATGTACAACCGCACAGAGCTGGGTTCTACAATCTCACTTCCATTCCTTGAGATTGTGTGTGTGTGTTTGTACAAGTGGTGGTTCTCAATACCACTCTTGATAATGGCCTATCACATAGTCAAACAAAGAACTGAAACACACGCTCACACAATCTCACAGTAGTATTTATGAATGAATCCTCTCTCATTCACACAGAAACATTATTTTTGTCTGTTAATAAATCAGTCACTCATTCACAATGACTAGTCTCCCAAACACACAGTACCTTGCTGCCCCCTGGAGGTCACAGAAGAGAAGGCACCCTGACTCACTGGAACACTGTGGCCAAAATATACCTTATTACCTAAAGATAACTGCCAAAAGTTACCTGTAGGTTTGTTTGTGTGTGTGTGGGTCTTAGGTGAGTGTGCTTATGTGTGTGTTTGAGTGCACCTGTGTGTGTGTGTGTGTTTAATAAAGTGCCTTAAAACACAACAGTTTCATCCAGGTCCCAGTAAACAGTATCTCTCTCTAACTCACGGTATCTCTAAATTATCTCTTATAGGACCCTATGGTTCCTGGTCAAAGGTAGTGCACACGCTATTCATTATATTTCTCTTATTTCTGTCCAGTTATATCTCGAGGTCACATTGCCCTTGGGGGGGATTTCTACTGTTGTCCCTAACCACAGATCTAGGATCAGATCACCTAACCCCAATAATAACTTTACCTGTTAGGGGGATACAACTAATGTCTGACCCGGAATCAGTGCCTAGGGGCAACTTCTTCTGTTTAGTACCTCTGTCTGTAAGCATGTGATGTCTTTATAGCCGTGGTGTTATGGCGTTATAACCTGTTATGTAGCATCCCTTATAGACAGGACTAGGACCCTATGTCACCCAATGTCTCTGTGAGCTGTTGATGTCAGATTCATAATATTCTATAGTTATAGCACTGATCTCCTGTTACAGTTATAAGCATCCCTTATGAACAGGAATAGCACTGAGCTGATACAGTACATTACCATTTTAGTCATTTAGTGACGCTCTTATCCAGAGCAACGAGGGTTAAGTGCCTTCCTCGCTCGAGGGCGCAACAACAGACGTATCACCTCATCGGCTCAGGGATTCGAAAGGGCAACCTTCCGGTTACTGGCCCAACGCTCTTAACCGCTAGGCTACCTGCCGCTGTTACAGTGTTATGAACAGGAATAGGACCCTTTGTCACTGTCACCCCCAATGTACAGTATCGGAGTTGGTAGAAGTGTTCCAGTTAGAATGTTGTAGTGATCTACAGTCATACCAGTAATACATACTACTACAACTAGTACACTGCTAGTTATACATACTACTATAACTAGTACACTGCTAGTAATACATACTACTACAACTAGTACACTGCTAGTAATACATACTACTACAACTAGTACACTGCTAGTAATACATACTACTACAACTAGTACACTGCTAGTAATACATACTACTACAACTAGTAGACTGCTAGTAATACATAGGGACTGGTGTGGAATGGAACTGATATGGGTGATACATACTGTACATACAGACATACATACATGATGGTAGAAGGCTTCAGTATAAGCACATTAACACTGTCTAGGGGGAGTGGTCTCAGATGACACTATATTCCCTATGTGGCACATTACTTCTGACCAGAGCTACATGTTAAATGCACTACAGATTATGGGTAATAAGTCATAGGCACTACATAGGGAATAGTGTACGATTTGAGGCGCAGCCCCCCCCCCCATTTGAGAATGGCACTGTTGATGACGACAGTCGCATGAAGATGATGTCACAGCAGGGTTTGACTGGCGTTGCTATGACAACTCTTCCTGTGGACAAGGCGGTGATGGTGCAGGTGTAGGCAGTTCCTTCGTAGTCTTTTCCACTGGTGATTGGTTGATTTCCAGAGCACGTGAAAGAGGGCCGGGTGGGATAGCATAGTGGACAGTCCATCACTACATCCACCTCTCTGTGTGATTGGACAGCGCAGGGCAATGGGGGATGTGGCACCGTGGCAGTGACAGGGGATTGGTTGACCTTGGCAGGGGACGGGGGGGTTAGAGGGTGAAGGTCATAGGTCACGGAGCGTGCTCAGGAGATGACGATGATGCCGAAGTTGTTCTTGAGCTGCTCTAGGAAGATGAAGGTGAGCACCGTGTGAGGGATCAGACGGATCCCTGCAGGAACAAGACCCTGCAACGCCATTGGACAGTTAGTTAGCATTCTGACACGTGATTGGACAGTTGGTTAAAACCTTGCAATGCCATTGGGCACTTAGTCAAGACCCTGACACTGGATTGGACAGTTGGTCTACATGCTGACATTTGATTGGACAGTAGGTTAAGACCTTGTAATGCAAGTGGACAGTTCATTAACTTTCTTGCAACTGCATTGGACATTAAGTCAAGACCTTTACCCAGGCTTCACCTTAGACATGGATACGTTAAGGTAAGACCCTTACCCAGGCTTCACCTTAGACATGGATACGTTAAGGTAAGACCTTTACCCAGGCTTCACCTTAACCATGGATACGTTAAGGTAAGACCTTTACCCAGGCTTCACCTTAGACATGGATACGTTAAGGTAAGACCTTTACCCAGGCTTCACCTTAGACATGGATACGTTAAGGTAAGACCTTTACCCAGGCTTCACCTTAGACATGGATACGTTAAGGTAAGACCTTTACCCAGGCTTCACCTTAGACATGGATACGTTAAGGTAAGACCTTTATCCAGGCTTCACCTTAGACATGGATACGTTAAGGTAAGACCCTTACCCAGGCTTCACCTTAGACATGGATACGTTAAGGTAAGACCTTTACCCAGGCTTCACCTTAGACATGGATACGTTAAGGTAAGACCCTTACCCAGGCTTCACCTTAGACATGGATACGTTAAGGTAAGACCCTTACCCAGGCTTCACCTTAGACATGGATACGTTAAGGTAAGACCTTTACCCAGGCTTCACCTTAGACATGGATACGTTAAGGTAAGACCTTTACCCAGGCTTCACCTTAGACATGGATACGTTAAGGTAAGACCTTTACCCAGGCTTCACCTTAGACATGGATACGTTAAGGTAAGACCTTTACCCAGGCTTCACCTTAGACATGGATACGTTAAGGTAAGACCCTTACCCAGGCTTCACCTTAGACATGGATACGTTAAGGTAAGACCCTTACCCAGGCTTCACCTTAGACATGGATACGTTAAGGTAAGACCTTTACCCAGGCTTCACCTTAGACATGGATACGTTAAGGTAAGACCCTTACCCAGGCTTCACCTTAGACATGGATACGTTAAGGTAAGACCTTTACCCAGGCTTCACCTTAGACATGGATACGTTAAGGTAAGACCCTTACCCAGGCTTCACCTTAGACATGGATACGTTAAGGTAAGACCCTTACCCAGGCTTCACCTTAGACATGGATACGTTAAGGTAAGACCCTTACCCAGGCTTCACCTTAGACATGGATACGTTAAGGTAAGACCCTTACCCAGGCTTCACCTTAGACATGGATACGTTAAGGTAAGACCCTTACCCAGGATTACAAGATCAGTTAGAAACTCTTACCTCTGTCAAACAGAGCACAGGTTATTAGGTTGGCCTGCTAGGTGACTTTCTGGGACTGCAAGTATGTGTGTTTGAGTGTGTGCATCTCACCTTGTAGAAGGCCATGGGTCCCTCTTTAGCAGTCACTCTTAGACAGTGTATCACACCCTGAAACACACACACACACACACAGTTACATACTGAAGGAGAAGAGAGAGAGATGAAGAGAGAGAGATGAAGAGAGAGAGCGAGATGGAGAGAGAGAGAGCGAGAGAGACAGGAAATAGACAGAAGCAGTGAGAGAGAGAGAGAGAGAGAGAGAGAGAGAGAGAGAGAGAGAAGCATTGAGAGAGAGAGAGAGAGAGAGACAGAGAGAGAGACAGAGAGAGAGAGGAAAGAAACCCATATTTATGTTTATTTATTTCCCCTTTTGTACTTTAACTATTTGCACATTGTTACAACACTGTATATATACATAATATGACATTTTAAATGTCTTTATTCTTTTGAAACTTCTGAGTGTAATGTTTACTGTTAATATTTATTGTTTATTTCACTTTTGTTTACTATCTACTTCACTTGCTTTGGCAATGTTAACACACGTTTCCCATGCCAATAAAGCCCTTAAATTGAAATTGAATTGAATTAAAATTGAGAGAGAGAGAGAAGAGACAGAGACAGAGAGAGAGAGGAGAGAGAGGAGAGAGAGAGAGAGAGAGAGAGAGAGACAGAGAGAGGGGAGAGATGAAGGAAACGAAGAAGAGAGTGATGGATGGAGGGAGTAGATGACAAAGAGAGGGATGGATAGAGTAACTCACTGAGTATTCTCCTTTAGAGTTCATCAACCTGGTCTTCATCACATCTAGAGGCTGACACAGGAACGTAGCACAGCCTCCCTACAGAGAGAGACACACAGACACACAGACACACAGGCAGACAGACACACAGGCAGA
>NC_059229.1:5108643-5111143 GCF_020615455.1 Coregonus clupeaformis
CTGGGACAGAATACTGATCCTTCTGCCTGGAACACTCAGGCTCCATCTACCTATCTCTGGGACAGAATACTGATCCTTCTGCCTGGAACACTCAGGTTCCATCTACCTATCTCTGGGACAGAATACTGATCCTTCTGCCTGGAACACTCAGGTTCCATCTACCTATCTCTGGGACAGAGTCCATACAGCACTAATGGAACTATCATTACAGGATTACACCCCCCCTCCCCATCCTCCTACCTGTCTGCAGAGTGATGCGCTGAGTCCGTTGTACAGAGCCAGAGCTCCATCGTTCTTCACTACCTGCATGGCCATGCTCACCATCCCCATCTTACCCTTCTGCTGGGTCTGCAGGTGGACCTAAACACACACACCATCATTATTTCATCATTATCATCATCATCATTACAAATACGATCAATATACTGTATCTTCATCATCATTACACTCATCATCATCAGTCGGTCATCAGTCTGTGTCTATTTTTGAGTGACTGTGGAACTGCCTCTCTCCCACAGACAGACAGACAGACAGGTTAGACAGGTTAGACAGATTAGACAAACAGAGACAGACAAACAGACAGACAGACATACAGGTTAGACAGGTTAGACAAACAGAGACAGACAAACAGACAGACAGGTTAGACAGATTAGACAAACAGAGACAGACAAACAGACAGACAGACAGACAGACAGGTTAGACAGATTAGACAAACAGAGACAGACAAACAGACAGACAGACAGACAGGTTAGACAGGTTAGACGAACAGCGACAGACAGACAAACAGACAGACACACTAGCGTGACTGACAGATTCATGCTGAGTGTTTATAGCTCAGCTGACCTGGTTGTAACCGTGGCGATCTGAGAGATGGTACACGCTGGCAGGAACGGGTGTGTCACTGTGACTTATGGTAGAGATATATCTACACACACACCGCCACACACACACACACTGAGGAGCTGTCCTTGAAGTCTATTATAGTTACTGTCTATGGAGATAGTAGTATAATGTAGTAGTTACTGTCTATGGAGATAGTAGTATAATGTAGTAGTTACTGTCTATAGAGATAGTAGTATAATGTAGTAGTTAACGTCTATAGAGATAGCAGTATAATGTAATAGTTAACGTCTATAGAGATAGCAGTATAATGTAGCAGTTACTGTCTATAGAGATAGTAGTATAATGTACTAGTTACTGTCTATAGAGATAGTAGTATAATGTACTAGTTACTGTCTATAGAGATAGTAGTATAATGTAGTAGTTACTGTCTATAGAGATAGTAGTATAATGTACTAGTTACTGTCTATAGAGATAGTAGTATAATGTACTAGTTACTGTCTATAGAGATAGTAGTATAATGTACTAGTTACTGTCTATAGAGATAGTAGTATAATGTACTAGTTACTGTCTATAGAGATAGTAGTATAATGTACTAGTTACTGTCTATAGAGATAGCAGTATAATGTACTAGTTACTGTCTATAGAGATAGTAGTATAATGTAGTAGTTACTGTCTATAGAGATAGCAGTATAATGTACTAGTTACTGTCTATAGAGATAGCAGTATAATGTAGTAGTTGGGAGTCAGTGGAGAGAGCTGTAGATATGGTTGTGACAGTTGTAATGGTAGCAGTAGTTGGAATATCACAATTACTGACATTCTCGTGTGTGTATGTACAGGTGTTTTAATGTTGTGTGTGTACGGGAATAGGTTTTTTTAAGGTAATTCTCTGACCTCCTTTGAACTCTCGCTCTCTCTTTTTCAACTGGGCTCTGCTCCAAGTGTGGCCTCCATCCGGCCAATCACGCCTCTCGCTCCCACCGGCTTATCAGTACTGTTTGAGTTCAAAGGCCACCAAGGCCTTCAACCATGGAACACAAACAATCTCTCTCTCGCTCTGTCGCTTTCTCTCTCTCCCTTGCTCTCTCTCTCAGTCCATCTCTCTCTCTCTCTCTTCTCTTCCATTCTCTTTCCTTCTCCCCTCAATCATCCACTCCCTCTCGCTCACTGTAAATAACTGGCTTTCTCCTATATTTCTTCTCCCTCTTCCCTCGCTCTCTCTCTCCTTTCTTTATCACCCTCTCCATGTTTCCCTCTCACCCTGTTGTGACTAGATAATCATTCACACCCTGAGTGCAGATACAGATAGCTGGTTGCTGCAGGACCTGGCTGGTACTCAATAAGCACTCCAGTCAGGACACAGTGCAATGAGTATCTTCTCTAATGATTATCTTCTCTAATGACACTGAAAGCCAAAAATGAGCTGGGCACTTTTCCTAAAAGAAGAAGTCAGCATGTAACCTCTAACCTCCAGCTACTCCTGAGTCACATCACCAACACACTGTCCCATTGTTCCAGTGATGTTACAGAGTTTCTAGAGAAATACTGATAGGAAGACAATGCCATAACTTAGATGTAGGTGCTAGGATGTTTCAAGTTAATAAAACACACACATTATTGTGCACGTACACACACATGCCGACACACACACACACAC
>NC_059229.1:5473136-5620636 GCF_020615455.1 Coregonus clupeaformis
CACTACTACCACTTGCCCCTGGCATGGGGGCATGTGCAAATGAGGTATAAAAGGTGTATGCAGGCAAGAATGTGGTAAAAATGGGCCTGTTTGTAAGGGGGTTATAAACATTGGCCAATTTTTTCCCCAGGCAAAATACCATAAATCCAATGTGAAAGCAGTATTATTTAGTTAAAAGGCCTCATCTGTCGGCAGATCTAGGATTCGTCGTCTTTTCACTGTCGTCGCCCCCCACCCCCTCTTTTTCTCTCTTTCTCTTTCTCTTTCTCACTCTCTCTTTCTCTCCTCTTCAGTCCACATTTCTATTGGCAGAGCTGTGCATACCTAAACTGGAAAGGGAGGGGAAAGGTCCCTGATGACACATCCCAATGGGAACGTCAATGAGAATGTCAGAGGCACACTAGGAAGCTCGTGAAATCCGACATCGCCTCATTTTCCAAGTTCTCCCTCAACTAAAACTGCCTCTGTCTCTTTTCATTCCTGCTCTCTAACATGTGAAACCTGTCAGACTAGGAGCCTTGGTCTCCTGTGTTGTTGAACAGTAACACAGTTAACAGCTAGCTCAATAGCTAGTTAGCCCCCCTTTGACTTCCATAGGGTTGTTATTGGGAGGCCATTGGGGACCAATATGGCTGCTCAGTCGCTCGTATAATTGCGCTTCCATAAACAACAAGGACCATCAGTCACAGGAAAACAAAAATACCCCCTTTCTACTGAAGCAACCCAAACAAAATACTCCAACATGTAGTTGGGAAGATGGCTGAGACTCCCATTGATCTGGTGATCTCCTCAGTCGCAAAACACTGATTGGGAATTACATATAAGTATGCAGAACTGCAATGACTACTGAGCGATTTACTGAAGTTTGGTAAACCAAATAAGCTAAATCACATTTTTTGTCAATATACATTTACAGTTTACATTTGTTGTTATTTACATTTTAAACTTAACAACAATTAGACCTCAAATGCATTGTTTGATCAAATGCCTCTCCAAGTAATCTGAACATGAAAGAGTGAAACGGCCTGAGATAAACCAAAGGTTAAGGTCAGGGTTAGGGTTAGGGTTGTTTTCTTCCCAGAAAAGATTTTAAAAATAGTATTTGTGATCTAGTAGACGATGGGGGCAAAGAGAGAGGGACCACCTGAAAAATGAGGAGTCAAACCAGGGTTTTGGAGATCATTTTTGCCAAGTGTGTGTGTGCATGTATGTGTGCTTGGTCACATGTAGATACATGTATGCAGTACAAAGTATTCAGACCCCTTGACTTTTTCCAAATGTTGTTATGTTACAGCTTTATTCTAAAATTGATTAAATAGTTTTTCCCCCCTCATCAATTTACACACAATACCCCATAATGACAAAGCAAAAACAGGTTTTTAGATATTTTTGCTAATGTAATAATAATAATGAAATAACACATTTACAAATGTATTCAGACCCTTTACTCAGTACTTCATTTAAGCATCTTTGGCAGCGATTACAGCATCGAGTCTTCTTTGGTATGACGCTACAAGCTTGGCACACCTGTATTTGGGGAATGTCTCCCATTCTTCTCTGCAGATGCTCTCAAGCTCTGTCAGGTTGGATGGAGAGCGTTGCTGCACAGCTATTTTCAGGTCTCTCCAGGGATGTTCGATCGGGTTCAAGTCCGGGCTCTGGCTGGGCCACTCAAGGACATTCAGAGACTTGTCCCGAAGCCACTCCTGCGTTGTCTTGGCTGTGTGCTTAGGGTCGTTGTCCTGTTGGAAGGTGAACCTTCACCCCAGTCTGAGGTCCTGAGCAGGTTTTCATGAAGGATCTCTCTGTACTTTGCTCCATTCATCTTTCCCTCGATCCTGACTAGTCTCCCAGTCCCTGCCACTGAAAAACATCCCCACAGCATGATGCTGCCACCACCATGCTTCACCGTAGGGATGGTGCCAGGTTTCCTCCAGACGTGACGCTTGGCATACAGGCCAAAGAGTTCAATCTTGGTTTTATCAGACCAGAGAATCTTGTTCCTCATGGTCAGAGAGTCTTTAGGTGCCTTTTGGCAAACTCAAAGCGGGCTGTCATGTGCCTTTTACTGAGGAGTGGCTTCCGTCTGGTAAAGGCCTAATTGGTGGTGATGCAGAGATGGTTGTCCTTCTGGAAGGTTCTCCCATCTCCACAGAGTAACTCTAGAGCTCTGTCAGAGTGACCATCGGGTTCTTGGTCACCTCCCTGACCAAGGCCCTTCTCCCCCGATTGCTCAGTTTGGCATCCAGCTCTAGGAAGAGTCTTGGTGGTTCCAAACTTCTTCCATTTAAGAATGATGGAGGCCACTGTGTTCTTGAGGACCTTCAATGCTGCAGAAATTTTTTCATACCCTTCCCCAGATCTGTGCCTCGACACAATCCTGTCTTGGAGCTCTACGGACAATTCCTTCGACCTCAGGTATTTATCTTTTTTATTTTTAATACATTTGCAAAAATGTAGAATAACCTGTTTTCGCTTTGTCATTATGGGGTATTGTATCTAGATTACTGAGTTTAAAAAAAATAATAAGGCTGTAACGTAACAAAATGTGAAAAAAGTCAAGGGGTCTGAATACTTTCCGAAGGCACGGTATACTCATGAATATGATCATCATATCATGATACTATATACAAAATCGTTGTGTATGGTAAAGGATTTTGGGGTGCACTGCAGAATGTGTGTATACGTGAGACCATTTAAATGAGTGTGGTGTGTGATTATGGTACAGTGTTTCAATCCCTGGGGACAGAAGAGGAAACCCTTGTGGACCATGTTGAGTACTGAGCAGTCAGGCTGTCCAACCACATATGTTCAACTCACCTCCCTGGCTTTCACTTTTCACTGCCGGGCAATTTAGTATCCTAGACGACAGCAGCTGTTTTGTATCTGCCGGTGTGCTATGCAGCACCATGCTGATGTAGACATCAGACCCCATTGACTAAAGTCTGCTTCGAGTTGAGTCCAGTCGGCACTCAGAAACAGAAACAGGACCCAGCTGGTAGTGCTTGTGACCTGAGAGGCTAATTGCTAGCAGTGGAACAGTTGAAAAGGCAGACAGACACACACACACACACACAGATGCACACAGGGCACGCATGCATACACAAATACACACACAAACCCCCCCCCCGCACCCATTCCCACACACACCGCTCGGAGATGGAGATGTGGTTTGGGGGCTACATTACAAATCCTGACACACAGAAAGAGAGACTTGGCGTTGAGGAACCCGGGGAAGACATTACAGTTCTGTGTTGGGCTCACGTTTACCCCGGCCCAGTCCGGCCCAACCCATCATGGACCAATGTAATGGCTTCCAGATGATGATGACACATTATATAACTCCAACTGCCACTCTGTGGACTTCATGAACAGTAATAGTCGTGTCACCCCCCACATGAAAAAATACTATTGTATACAATGGTATAAATACTTTAGTATTCACTGTAGTGTTTTTGCAGACTTTACTATAATATTCACTGTAGTGTTTTTGCAGACTTTAGTCCTGTAGTATTTCCTGTAGTATACCGTAGTTAGTTTACAGTTAACTATAGTATAAATTATGTAGTAAAATAACTGTAGTATATACTATAGTAATTCATGTAGTGTTTTTGCAGATTGTAGTATTCTGTAGTATTTACTGTAGTGTTTTTGCGGACATTACTGTAGTATTTACTATATATATTTTTTTATTATTATCTTTGAAATAGACATGGAGGCTTTCTCCTTGAGGAAACCTACTGGAGAAATACTAAAAGAGCAAATTTTCCATAACCTGTAAATAGGACTGAGGCCTGAATCGATACTTCAGAGCTTCTGCATTTTTCGATAACCTGTACGGAACACAATATGGTCCACACGTTTCTCACTTATGGGTGGCACAAATTGGGATATGGGGGAGAGGGGTATGGGCAGGGTATATGCAAATTAAATACTGTTTTCTATAGTTAAATGTTATGTTTTTTTTAACGCTACTGTAGTATTTACTGCAGTATTCTACGTTTACATTTTAGCAGACGCTCTTATCCAGGGCGACTTACAGTAGTGAGTGCATACAATTTCATACATTTTCATACTGGTCCCTCATGGGAATCGAACCCACAACCCATGCTCTACCTACTGAGCCACATGGGCTACTGCAACATTATATAGTAAGTACTACACATGATCGAAATGTGTTATGTGTTATATAGTTCCTTGTCATTATCAAATGGGCTATAAATTATATCTTACATAACTAAAGTTATGATTGAATTTATTGTGACCATGAAGCTTGTTTGTGTGAAGGCTCTATTTGGGTTGCTTGTTCTTAACTGATCTTCTTAACTGATCTTATCTACACATCTTAACTGTATCTTCTAGCTTGTTACATTTTTGTCAACTCATTCAACTGTTGACACCTGGTCGCTAGGCTGGTTGCTAGGCTTTCTCAGGATGATATGACAAATTACAGACGTGCAGAGAGGTTTAAATATTCACCGCTGCTTTAAAAAAACATATTCTCGGAAAAGAGAGAGGAGACTAAATGATTTATGGATAACACACATTAAGCTATCAGTTGAACAGCGTTCCAAGTGTGTTAACTTGCTTTAAATCAAGGACACATGTTGTAGTAACTCTTGTTGTAGAAGAACCCTCTTTCTTTTTTCATTGTTTTGCTCCCCTCTTTCTTATTGATTCTGGCAAGTGTGACATTTTCTGTTGCATAAACTTTGAGTTAGCTCTCTCATTGTTGTTTCCCTACATTTACATTTTACTAGACATGCTCAAAACATCACTAAAACCTCCCTCACAATTATAGTACAATAGTGTTTATGGGGTTCTACAGAGAATCCAATTGTTGAAGAAACCACTCATGTTCTGCCATCGGCATTTCTATTGAATGCCAGGAGACTTAATGGTTTTTTGAGGGTCGGTCGGTTTGTTGAGTAATAAACCAAAGTTTGAGTTTCATGGTACATCATCATTATTTTTGATATCTGTCATCTTTTTTGAAGTGCCATCCAAACCTCAGCTAATGACCCTGGCGTGCTAGAGAAAAGCTCCAGAGCCCTGCTCGCTGCAGCCTGCCAGTCTCACAATCAAGTACAGCTAAAGTATTTGAAATATTGTTAAATACTATTTGAACCCAGGTCTGCCCGTGCTCTCACACTCTCACTCTATTGGTAACCTGACAAGAATATCACGACGACACCAGACCACCAATAGGAAGGAACGGAGTCAACCTTGTGTAATGCTGTCATCATCGCTTGGTCGCGTTTGAAAAAGGATTGGGGATGCGAGGAGCTAATTTGCCTTTGTCAAATCACCCCTTTTTACATGGATATTAAATTGGAAGGAACATGCTTTTAAGGAAGTACTTGAAGGGGAAAAAAGGAAGTGAGAGCAACTCAGAATTCCCTTCAAATCATTTCCAGTCACGCTAACTTTTTAGCTAGCCTCCATTTGGGTGTCTGGGGTTGTGCCCAGGCCGTACATATTGCCCATCCATCCTGAACTTCAGTATATAAAGCACTTCTACTTCCTAAACAAAAGAGACTGGAGTGAAAGGAGAGTTTCAGGCTGGAGCATGTCTTGGCTTTCTGCTAGTTCAGCCTTTCACCTTATCGGTTTTCATGGCTGCATGTTCAACAAATTAGCTCAGGATACAGGAGAGGCCAAACGCTGAGTCTGAGCCCCAAATGGCAGCCTATTCACTTTATAGTGCACTTCTTCTGGTCAAAAGTAGTGCACTATATAGGGAATAGGGTGCCATTTGGGATGCATTCTAGGTCTGAGTCTGGCATTCATTTACATTCTTGCTGCTTTCTAGTTTATTTTCAACTAAAAGGGGTAAAGAGAGATGGAATTCCATGGGTCTAAAGAAAGAGAAAAGACCAGGAATTACTCTCAAGCAACACAATCCTCAAGCGAGAGTTGAGATCCACAGGGGATCATGCCTGCACTGCATGCCTGCACTGCACAGCTGTGTGGTGTGGTGTTTTATTGTGTCGTCCTCCCATTTATTTTGATTACCACCATGTGTCATTGACACAGCGTCCATTGGGGCTCACTGTGTCTGAAGTCTTCGACCGACACCCACACAGGTCCCAAAGGGGATGAGTGTGAAGTCTGGCAACTGGGAGGAGTGAGCGACTCATCAGGCATCAATCTTGGGGATTGAGTGAGATTGAATGAGATGTGTCCACAGGAGGGGGCCTGAGGGGAACACAGTCGCAGCGTGCCCTGTGGAGGCCTGTCTGCCTGTCTCTATGATGTGTTACACAGTCCAGTAGAGCCCGAAAGGGGTGTCAGTATCACACACAAAACCCCAACAGGGCCCTGGTCTGCTTCTCATTAAGACTGTGGTCTGCCAGAGCTGGGCTGACTACATCCAGACTACATCTAGACCTTCCCAAGTTCTCCCATGTCACCCCGCTCCTCCGTACACTCCATTGGCTTCCAGTCGAAGGTGGCATCCACTACAAGACTATGGTGCATGCCTACAGAGCAGCAAGGGAACTTCCCCTCCCTATCTTCAGGCTATGCTCAAACCCTACACCCCAACCCTGAAGCAACACTGAACCATGCGCGAGAGCACCAGCTGTTCCGGACGACTGTGTGATCACGCTCTCCGTAGCCGATGTGAGTAAGACCTTTAATCAGGTAGTAAATCAGGAGTTAAATGAGGTGAAAAGGAGACTGGAGTAGGACTTTAAAGGTGTCCCATCTATTTATCTCTTTCTCTGTCCAGGGTGTTATCTCCTTGTTATCTCTGTAATTGAGCCACTAGGCGCCATTTCCTATGGAGAATTAGGTTTAGGCCTAATTGTGATGACTCACTGCTTGCGGATTCTTTCCTGCTATCCCCACAAAACCACTCAACCAATATCAGTAGTGGAAGACAAGACCCTTACCTCGCCCACCCACTTTCTTTTAACTCATTCCTTAAAGTAACTGTCCAGTGAAAATCTCACTATTAAAAGTTAATATTCTGTTAACTCATACCCAAATAATGTTGCTGACTCATCCTATTCTCGTATTTGTGGCTAAAGCCTAAATTGGAGAAAAGAAAACCCACCTCAAACTTGTATCTCAAACAGACCGTTTCAAAAAAGATTGCAATTTCCTCATAGTGGATGATGTCATCTTCCTGAGGAGGAGGAGCTGGCCAATCAGCGGTCTACTCGCATTAATATTTTTAATGGCCAATACACGCCCACACCTTTATGTTGTTGGTGTAGCCCCACACCATTCCAACACAGAAAATATGCTTTTTAACATAATTAATTAAACAAAATTGGAAGGGAAACTATTTCACTTATATTGTAATTAATTATAGGTCATATTTTATAGAAATCTGGAAACACTAGACAGTTACTTTAACTCATCCTGCGAAAAGCCACTGTGCTTTCTCTGCAGCCGCTTCAAATGAAATTGACCTCATAAACCGAGCCTCGTGTGGAACTCCACTTCCAAACTGCTGCAAGTGGGCTGGAAAATCCAAACAAACAACATAATAACAGTCTTAGGTCTTGTTCATGTAACGTGAGAGAGAGAGAGAGAGAGAGAGAGAAAGAGAGATGTGGGATATAGGGACATTGACATGGAAAAACACTCAGATGGTAACAGTTGAGGAAGGAATGCACTCTTATCATTAGTGACCTGGTCTGGGGTCTGTTGTTAGGCCTTATCAGTGAGTAGGGATTTAAGTGTGTGTGTGTGTGTGTGTGTGTGGAGGGGTGGGGCGGGGAATGGGGGGGTGAGAGAGTGCAGTGGGTGACAAGCTGATAGCCTGAAGAAATTATATAGCCTGGTGGTGAAGTGGGGGACTAGATGCTGATAGTCCAATTCATAAAGGCTTTTTAATTTCTTTACCAAACATGAAGAGTGCCTTGGTATTTTCTTTTAGTATAAAGGATACTGGATAGTATTTATTTAGTATATTTAGTATTTAGTATTTTATTAGGATCCCCAATTAGCTGCTGCCAAGTCAGCGGCTACTCTTCCTGGGGTCCAAACAGGAAACAAAACACAACATAGGACTGTTGGCCAGTCAGACATACTCTGTCTCCCTAAAGACATGGGCACTTGGTGGTTGTAGGCTGTGTAGCTATAGAGCTGGGGGTTGGAGCCTATAAGGCTGTGTAGCTATAGAGCTGGGGGTTGGAGCCTATAAGGCTGTGTAGCTATAGAGCTGGGGGTTGGAGCCTATAAGGCTGTGTAGCTATAGAGCTGGGGGTTGGAGCCTATAAGGCTGTGTAGCTATAGAGCTGGGGGTTGGAGCCTATAAGGCTGTGTAGCTATAGAGCTGGGGGGTTGGAGCCTATAAGGCTGTGTAGCTATAGAGCTGGGGGTTGGAGCCTATAAGGCTGTGTAGCTATAGAGCTGGGGGTTGGAGCCTATGAGGCTGTGTAGCTATAGAGCTGGGGGTTGGAGCCTATAAGGCTGTGTAGCTATAGAGCTGGGGGTTGGAGCCTATAAGGCTGTGTAGCTATAGAGCTGGGGGTTGGAGCCTATAAGGCTGTGTAGCTATAGAGCTGGGGGTTGGAGCCTATAAGGCTGTGTAGCTATAGAGCTGGGGGTTGGAGCCTATGAGGCTGTGTAGCTATAGAGCTGGTGGTTGGAGCCTATAAGGCTGTGTAGCTATAGAGCTGGGGGTTGGAGCCTATAAGGCTGTGTAGCTATAGAGCTGGTGGTTGGAGCCTATGAGGCTGTGTAGCTATAGAGCTGGTGGTTGGAGCCTATAAGGCTGTGTAGCTATAGAGCTGGTGGTTGGAGCCTATAAGGCTGTGTATCTATAGAGCTGGTGGTTGGAGCCTATAAGGCTGTGTAGCTATAGAGCTGGTGGTTGGAGCCTATAAGGCTGTGTAGCTATAGAGCTGGGGGTTGGAGCTTATAAGGCTTAGCTATAGATGTAGAGCTGAAGTAGTGAAATAAAAGGGCCTGATGTTTTATAGGCCTGGCAAGCAAGTGTGGGTCCGGTTCACACATAGGACATAGCTATTTTGCTTTAAGACCAACATTGTGAAATAAAACCCATGAGAGTTAAGGATTAAATGCCATGAGAGTTAAAGATTAAATGCCATGAGAGTTAAGAATTAAATGCCATGGGAGTTAAGGATTAAATCAAACTGTGGGTGGTCCTATGATAGTAAAGTATTTTTTTCTTAGAGTGAGCAGTTACTGTACTTTCTCCTCTTGACAACCATCTCCCTCTACATAGACATTAAATATCAGGGCATAAAAAGTTTAAACACACTTCTACTAGTGAGTGAGTCGAAACTTGCGGCCACTTACCTCTGCCAGTCCGGAGAAATGATAGAAACCTCACTATTACCTCACTTCCTAGATCTGATCATCGTCATGGCGACCTCCATGTAGGGGAGAGACTGTGGTCAACATAGAATAATCACCTCCTTCACCTCATAACTGCCCACAGCGCCAGGGCTACCAAGGCCATGGCTACATCCACACCCAGCTCAGAGGGAAGAGAGAAGCTTGTTCAGCTGAAAGGGATCAGCAGCATCCTAGTGTTTGTGTGCCAAAGGGCTGGATAATTTATTTGACCAGTACATGATTTCACAGTGTTGATGTATAGAAGAAATACGAGAGAAAGAGAAATGGTAGGATGTTACCAAAATACAAGTAACCAAAATACAGGTATTGGGTCTGTGTGAATGGTTCTCTGTTTTTTTGCAAGTAAATTCATTAACACTTGAATTGTTTAACACCTCCTTAATTTTACATGCAAACCAGTGGCGGTCGGTGCTGTTTAAGATGAGGGAGGACGATTATTTATTTTATGAGCATGGCCTTATTTCTATTACAGCATGTTAGATGACTGTCAATATTACATCGATAAGTTTAGAATACTACATGATACTCAAATGTTCCCTATACCCATCATCAGTGGTGGAAAAAGTATCTAATTGTCATACTTGAGTAAAAGTAAAGATACCTTAATAGAAAATTACTCAAGTGAAAGTCACCCAGTACAATACTACTTGAGTAAAAGTCTAAAAGTATTTGGTTTTAAATATACTTAAGTATCAAAAGTAAATGTAATTGCTAAAATATACTTTTTTAAGTAAAAGTATAAATCATTTAGAATTCCTTATATTAAGCAAGCCAGACGGCACCATTTTCTTGTTTTTTTAAATTGACAGATAGTCAAGGTAACACTCAAATACTCAGACATCATTTACAAACAAAGCATGTGTGTTTAGTGAGTCCACCAGATCAGAGGCAGTAGGGATGACCAGGGATGTTGTCTTGATAAGTACGTGAATTTGACCATTTTCCTGTCGTGCTAAACATTCATAATGTAACGACTACTTTTGGGTGTCAGGGAAAATGTATGGAGTAAAAAGTACATTATTTTCTTTAGGAATGTAGGGAAGTAAAAGTTTTCACGAATATAAATAGTAAAGTAAAGTACAGATACCCCCAAAAAACGACTTACAGTGGCTTGCGAAAGTATTCACCCCCCTTGGCATTTTTCCTATTTTGTTGTCTTACAACCTGGAATGAAAATTGATTTTTGGGGGGGTTGTATCATTTGATTTACACAACATGCCTACCACTTTGAAGATGCAAAATATTTTTTCTTGTGAAACAACCATTAAATAAGACAAAAAAACTGAAAACTTGAGCGTGCATAATTATTCACCTCCCCCCAAAGTCAATACATTGTAGAGACACCTTTTGCAGCAATTACAGCTGCAAGTCTCTTGGGGTATGTCTCTATAAGCTTGGCACATCTAGCCACTGGGATTTTTTCCCATTCTTCAAGGCAAAACTGCTCCAGCTCCTTCAAGCTGGATGGGTTCCGCTGGTGTACAACAATCTTTAAGTCATACCACAGATTCTCAATTGGATTGAGGTCTGGGCTTTGACTAGGCCATTCCAAGAAATGTAAATGTTTCCCCTTAAACCACTCAAGTGTTGCTTTAGCAGTATGCTTAGGGTTATTGTCCTGCTGGAAGGTGAACCTCCGTCCCAGTCTCAAATCTGTGGAAAACTGAAACAGGTTTCCCTCAAGAATTTCCCTGTATTTAGCGCCATCCATCATTCCTTCAATTCTGACCAGTTTCCCATTCCCTGCCGATGAAAAACATCCCCACAGCATGATGCTGCCACCACCATGCTTCACTGTGGGGATGGTGTTATTGGGGTGATGAGAGGTGTTGGGTTTGCGCCAGACATAGCGTTTTCCTTGATAGCCAAAAAGCTCAATTTTAGTCTCATCTGACCAGAGTACGTTCTTTCCATATGTTTGGGGAGTCTCCCACATGCCTTTTGGTGAACACCAAACGTGTTTGCTTATTTTTTTTTTTTAAGCAATGGCTTTTTCCTGGCCACTCTTCCATAAAGCCCAGCTCTGTGGCGTGTACGGCTTAAAGTGGTCATAGGGACAGATACGCCAACCTCCGCTGTGGAGCTTTGCAGCTCCTTCAGGGTTATCTTTGGTGTCTTTGTTGCCTCTCAGATTAATGCCCTCCTTACCTGGTCCGTGAGTTTTGGTGGGCGGCCCTCTCTTGGCAGGTTTGTTGTGGTGCCACATTCTTTAAATTTTTTTAATAATGGATTTAATGGTGCTCTGTGGGATGTTCAACGTTTCAGATATTTTTTTATAACCCAACCCTGATCTGTACTTCTCCACAACTTTGTCCCTGACCTGTTTGGAGAGCTCCTTGGTCTTCATGGTGCCGCTTGCTTGGTGGTGCCCCTTGCTTAGTGGTGTTGCAAACCCTGGGACCTTTCAGAACAGGTGTATATATGCTGAGATCATGTGACAGATCATGTGACACTTAGATTGCACACAGGTGGACTTTATTTAACTAATTATGGGACTTCTGTAGGTAATTGGTTGCACCAGATCTTATTTAGGGGCTTCATAGCAAAGGGGGTGAATACATATGCACGCACCACTTTTCCGTTATTTATTTTTTAGAATTCTTTGAAACAAGTAATTTTTTTCATTTCACTATTTTGTGTATGTCCATTACATGAAATCCAAATAAAAATCAATTTAAATTACAGGTTGTAATGCAACAAAATAGGAAAAACACCAAGCCACTGTAAGTGGTATTTAAAGTATTTTTACTTAAGTACTTTACACCACTGCCCATCATGAGGTAGCTACAACCTAGCCTATGAAAGAAAGTTTACAACGTAACACTAGGTGCACAGGTCGAGAGAAATTTGAGGAATCAAGGTGCCAGACATTGACACATTCAATATCACCTTGCACACTCTTGCCTGCATCTAGCTGATCTAGGGTGTAATCATTAGTCCAACAGTTGCAAACAAGAGTTTCTATTGGACAAATTCAGGTATGTTTATCCCCATTTCATTACGTTTGCTTCCGTTTAAGAAACGTTTTTCAACAGAATCAGTAGAATGAATACACCCCTGATCACGCGCAAACACAGTTCACTTTCATAGCAGCCACATACAAACAGCATGATCCCTTTGGTTGTTGTATAATTCCTTCTCGCATCTACGTGCTTTCCTCCTCTCATCTTTTCCCTTCGCTTGTGGATTTAGCGCACAACACATCAGCTGTCGAAAAAAACTTTCTAAGCCAAACCTTCATATCATAACCGCTAACCGCTCCACACAGCCTACATCATTATCACCATATTAGCTGACGTCATAGTCAACAAAGCTACTAGAACTAACGCGTTAGTAAATCCGGCACAATCATGCAGTACAGTGTACAGTCAGCAAGCAGTTTAGCAGTTACACCGGCGGGTCCTGGTAGCAATAAATTAATAAAAACAAAAGCTTACCTTGACTTCCAGTGTTCCAGTGTTGGATAGCCATAGCCAGCTAGCTAACATAGCATCCCTCTCTGTTTGAGCCCATTGTTTGAGTAGGCTAAACTAGCTACACTCGCTAGCTAAGTAAGTGAAAGTTAAATATAGCCTTCTCTCTCTCTCCTCCTTCATTTTTGAAGAAATACATTTGTTCATAACTGTTCAACTATTGTCTTTCTCTCTCTTTGAGTCAACTACTCACCACATTTTATGCACTGCAGTGCTAGTTAGCTGTATCTTATAATTTCAATACTAGATTCATTCTCTGATCCTTTGATTGGGTGGACAGCATGTCAGTTCATGCTACAAGAGCTCTGATAGGTTGGAGGACGTCCTCCGGAAGTTGTCATAATTACTGTGTAAGTCTATGGAAGGGGGTGAGAACCATGAGCCTCCTAGGTTTTGTATTGAAGTCAATGTACCCAGAGGAGGACGGAAACTAGCTGTCCTCCGGCTACACCATGGTGCTACCCAAGCAGACTGGCCTTTTGAGGCTACTGTAGACTACTGTAGACCCGTGCTGTTGAGGCTACTGTAGACCTTCATTGTAAAACAGTGTGTTTCAATCAGTTATTTGGTGACATATTAATATATTTGGTATAGTTTTATCTAAAAAGGAGCCTTCACTGATTCAAACAGCCCCCATGGTTTAACAACACCCCCCACCCCTCCCAATTTGCCAGTTACCCACTGATATGAATAAAAGGGGTATACCTGCAAGAAAGTGGTAAATAAAGTTTGAAACAGGGGTCATAAAACATAGCCTTATATACCACATCTTCTGTCTGAAATGGGTATGAAAAACAGAAAGGGAGGCTGCCTTTCCTCAGCCCAACACTCACCAGCTTTGTCTGTATGTCTGTCTGTCTGTTAGGTCACTCATCCACCCCACATGAGACAGACACCATCATCCCACGGAGGCCCTTTGATGTTCAAGGCCTCTGTCTGCTTTCACTCACAGGACAGGCAACCACAGGATATTAGTCTGTAATGACCCCCTGATAGGGACACACTCCCACACCACCACACCACAGCAGCACTGGAGTGATTTGGTGGTGATGACGCAGATAAACACACAAACATTAGACAGACACACATAGAAACACACACAAGCATGCACATCAACATGGACACACATACACACACGAGCCATGTAAAACAACACATTTTGCTGCACCTATCTGATGTATGTGACAATAAAATATATATTTGTGGTGTGTGTGTTGTGTGTGTGTGTGTGTGTGTGTGTGTGTGTGTGTGTGTGTGTGTGTGTGTGTGTGTGCATGAGTATCTGAGCGTGCAAACACA
Source organism: Coregonus clupeaformis (assembly GCF_020615455.1). Taxonomy (NCBI): domain Eukaryota; kingdom Metazoa; phylum Chordata; class Actinopteri; order Salmoniformes; family Salmonidae; genus Coregonus; species Coregonus clupeaformis. Next base: position 5,487,248 of record NC_059229.1, read on the forward strand.
CAAGCAAGCCAAATGTGGCTCAAATACAGTAGAACTCCCTAACCCACAAAATGACAAATTAGCTTGAGTCACCATGCTTCTGTTGATGCATGTATTTTGTGACCTTAACCCCTAAACCTAACTCCAACTCCTAACCCTAAACCTAACCACTAACCCTAATTCTAACCTTAACTCTAAACCTAACCCCTAAGCCTAAACTAGCCTTTTTACAAGTGAGGACCGGCAAAATGTCCTCACTTCTCTGAATTTTAGTCGGTTTACTATTCTTGTGAGGACTTTTGGTAATCACAAGGATACTAAAACATGTACACACACACTGTACACACACACACACACGCATATGCATATACTATACACACACATACACACAAAATCAATATAAATCCCAGTCTCCCACTCAAACGTGGGAGGTGAATGTGACACCTGAACGTTGAACCGCAGATCATTCAAATGAGAGGTTCCACCAACTGTTTGTTAATGGTTGGATTATGGATGTTCTGCTCTAATCCTGTTGGCTGTTCCAACGTTCTACCTGTAGCAGACATAAACACACCTGGGTTCAAATAGTATTTGTTTTCTTTCAAATACTTTCAGTGTTTGTCTGAGCCTGCCTGAAGTGCTAGATGGGCAGGGTTTGCACTTTTGCAAGTACTCCGTTGGTTCCATAGCGCCAGACAATCTCAATCAACCACAGCTTAAGTATTTGTAAGAAAATGAATACTAATTGAACCCAGGTCTAGTACATATAACCAGGTGAGCCCAAGAGACAATGCCTCTCCCCTTCTAACTCTGCCTGTTACCAACTACTGTTTGTTTATGGGATTAGCGTTATCTGGGAGCTACCCTGATCACCCTCCCAGGGGGATTAAGTCTGGTTCCTGTGTATGTGTGTGTGTGTGTGTGTGTGTGTGTGTGTGTGTGTGTGTGTGTGTATGTGTGTGTGTGAGTCATCTCTGTGCACGCGTGTGTGTGCGCGCGTGTGCCCGTGTGCGTGCATGCGTGGGTGTGTTCTCATGTGATTGTCTTCTCAGTGTGTGTGTGCACACACTCATGTATGGACAGATGGGTCAAGTGCTTGCATTTCTCGTAGTCTGATAATGTCAGTTAAGGATGGCTCGTTGACATACTGACACACATGAGAGGATCGACAGAGTAAACATTTATCATAGGCTGAGCCAACTTTTGAAAAAGACCATCCCAAACGGCACCCTATTCCCTACATAGTGCACTACATAGGGAATAGGGTGGGTGCCTGACTATAGTGCACTACATAGGGAATAGGGTGTCATTAGGGACACACACTGGGCGTTTCAAACTGATGCCTAGAACTTTGGGAAATGAAAATATGATTTTTTTTCCCATTGTGATGCCATCACAAAATACATGCATCAACTGAAGCATGGTGTCTCAAGCAAATGTGTGGGTTGGGGTTGTTGGTCCCCAAAAAGTCCTTACAAGTATAGTAAGACATTGCTGATTCAGAGGGTTTGGGTTAAATGCACTTTTCAGTTGAACGCATTCAGTTGTTCAACTGACTAGGTATCCCCTTTCCCTTCCCTTTAGCTGTGTGTGTGTGTGGATCCAAGCAGGCACATCCACAGATAGGACTCTAGGGGCTCTGTGAGAAAAGTGCTCTTTTAGATTGGTAGCATTCCTGTTCTGTAAAGAATTTCCCATCAATTTAGCTAATATCTCGTTTTCTAATGTTGGAAAATTCCCCCTCCCCGCTCTTCTGCCTCCATCCTCCTGCTGTTGCACAAGCAGAATCTACTGGCGCCTAGCGGTAGTATGAGTAGTGGCACACTGGTTACTTTTTAAGTTGTATGTCGTCTCTCACGGTCTGGGAAGGGTTCAATTAGACTGGTTTTTAAGTAGGCCTACAAAAGCTGATGTTAGCAGAGGAGTTCAATTGTTACAACAGCTTAGATAACAGTTAGCTTGCTGATTTAGCCTACATCATCTACATTTGCTATGATCAGCTTACCTGGTTAAATAAAGGTTAAATAAATAAATAAATATGATCAGCTGATAGCCCATATACTGCCCTACGGGCGCGTAGTGGGTTCGATCCCCGGGACCACCCATACACAAAAATGTATGCACGCATGACTGTAAGTCGCTTTGGATAAAAGCGTCTGCTAAATGGCATATTATTATTATATTATTATTATCTGTGGGCAGTAGCTTAGGCTAGGTAGCTTGCTTACAGTGGGATGAGTGTCTTTGAGCACCTGCTTCTCCAAAGGTATGTGCACAGCCCTGTATCCAAGTATATGTAAGCACCCACACACACGTGAATGATACATGCTTTAAGCCAGACATCCCAATCATGGAACATTACATTACAGTGGTTGGTCAGGCACTCTCAACGTGTTAACAGACCTGGTTCAATCTGTAGCCAATGCCTGGAGCGGTTTGGCAGGTGATAACACATAGCAGGTCTGAGCATGTTACTAGCAATCCCTGGAATTAGGCTAGTCTATAACACTACATAAACATTGGGAATTTATTTACGCTTCCAGATGAGGTTAACAGTAACTACCTACTGTAATCAAGCCAGAGATATAAAACTGTTTTATGTGTCCTGTCTCCATGAAACACGTACCCTAATAAATGATCAAATGAGTATTAGACTATAGAATCCAGCCAAATGTTCTGTGGGTCTATTCTATTCATTGTATTTCTATGGAGAAAAAAATTCAAGGAACCACAATACCACGAATCTTCGACAATATCCTCTTCTCTTGCCCCTCACTTTTTCCTCCCTGTACTGCTTGCCCCCTGTAGCTTTAAATGTTGAATTGAGTCCAAAAACATCATTGGATAATGTGGAGAGAGAGAGAGAGAGAGCTAAGACCAACCCCCCTGGATGTTTCAAGTTAGGTTCTGCTGCTCTGGTCTCTTGCTTGTCAGTTATCTTTTGTGCTGTGGTTAGTGTGGATTCTCTTCAACGCATAGATAAGACCTCTCCAAATAATATTCAAGGTAGGTTTATTTAATATCTGTATTCACAGATGCAATGTCGTAGTGCTGGTCTATGTAAATAGAAAGTTTTTTACCATTACGCGGTCAATGGATGCGTTGCTTTTACGCGCACAAATTGCATCTTGCTTTAACGTCTGTTGGAAAAGATAAAGGTGTCTGCAGTGTGCTGAATCTCTTCTCAGAACATGTTTAAATTCGGTTTAATCCTATTTATTTTTGTTTATTAGATTTCGTTTGACATGTATGTAGCCTATACCATTATATGTGGAATGCACAGGCAGTAAACGTATTTTTTGGTCTGTGGACCGTGGGAACTTTACAGCCCATGCCCATCCCAATGAGACATTATTGGGGTAATCAGCGTACGGCAATTAGGCTGGGTTTAGACAGGCAGTCCAATCTTTTGACCAATCGGATCAGTTCTGAAAAAGCTCTGATGTGATTGGGGTAATTACCGGTCAATGGGCTGAATTGGAAATGTAGGCCTATGAGCACAAGACGTTGAAAATATGTCTTTGAACCAATTTTGATTACTGGGATGTAATTCCATGGCAATGTGCAGTGAGATACAACAGCTGTCACTATCATATTATTTCTAAGAACAGTTACAGACTTCTCTATATTTATCCTATTATATCCAGGCTATATTGAGGAATGTGTGTAGGCTATGCATTTTTTAGTAGTTTGTTTGAAACAGAATACTCAGAATACCAATTCTATGGTTTGAACCTTGGAACTTCAAGTTTATGTTGCCGCAATTTCATTGGCTACAGATTGAATTTGAGTTAACGTTTCCAGACAAGACCATTTGTTAAATGTTAACATATGACTCAAGGCGAGAAAAAGAAATCCCTTCTCAAGACACAAGACTCAAAGGAATGCGACCCGAATCACACTTAATGGTTTTCTAACATAAACATTGTCTGATCAAATACATTCACCACTCTGGTTTTAGTTTCTTTTGACAAGGCATTATGTATGAAAGTAAATGCATTCCAGATTAAATTCCATACATTTTACACTGATTTCGTTCTGGAAACATGTGCAACTCAAATGTATTCCAACCCACTCACATTTCACCCCGACTGTGCTATGATGACGCTGGCGGTTGAAAGTGGCCTCATGTGCCAACTTTACGCACGCACTGTTATGACGATGAATGTCTAATATCGTTATCATGATTGACTCACTCTTTAACATAATTAAGGTAGTTAAGGAAAGTGCTTGACACATTTCACATGGCCTCTTTTTAGGTACTCGCTAGCTAAGTCAACTTTTAGACCAAGTGGTGTTGTCACTGTGTTTTAAACTAAGTGCATGTGTCGCTATCACAATGTCGACTCTGCTCCACACTCCCCATAAGCCCAATGTTTAATGCAGAATTAGTCACTTTAGCAAACGTTTTAAGGCACTTTTAATTGAAATGTTCGTGAATGTAGATAAATGGTTTGTTATTTTGTTTGTTTTGTTTTTCATTATGTATTTGTAATTATAGTCTTACTGTACTGTTCTCACCCTAATGTCGTCTGTATTATTTAATTCACAGGAGTTGGACAATAAGCAGTTCAGTCAAGACCTCCAAACAGAGCACATGAGCACCCCCTGGTGTCAGTGACAAGCATAACACCTGTGATCAGCGACATGGTGGGGAAATAGAGCCAAGACTACCTGGCTCAGCTGCATCTAACATCTCCTTTACATGTGTCTATTGGATTATAGTTCTGTCATTCTATGGAGGTGTGAGTTTCAGAACTCAACTCTGATGCTTAGTGCCTCCATACCACAGAGAGTCCCCATACCAACTGGTATTGACCGGTAACTGAAGCATGACAAGTTCAACTATGCGTTAATTAATACCTAGAATAAGGTATTAAAGAGTTTTCCAAAGAGTTCACTAAAGAAGACTTAACCAACTGTACAGAAGCATGGAGATGGAAGCCTCCCGTGCTGTCTACGCTGGGGCCTTCCCCACTGAATCTATAGACTCTCTACCCACCAACACCTCCTCCTCTCCAAGCCTGCTCCAATTCTTCTGGGATTACCAGAACAATGATGTCATTGTGACCCACTACAACTACACAGGCAAGCTCCAGACAGACCGGTATCGTGAGGGGTTAAAACCTGAAGCCATAGCCTTCCTGGTAGTGTGTCTTCTTATCATCCTGGAGAATGCTGTGGTTCTAATAGCCATCTGGACCAATAAGAAGTTCCACCTGCCCATGTACTATCTCCTAGGTAACTGTTGTTGTTGTTGTTTTTGTGCTACATCCACTCCCCTCTCTGCAGAGGACAACTTTATTACTATGACTATATTGTATATAACTTCCAAAAATGTAATGTTACAATATGACATTTTTTCCACCATATGCAATTCCATTAATTTTCCATTTTTTCTTCCTAGGTAACCTGACTCTGTCGGATCTGCTGGCCGGTGTCACCTACATGGCCAATATCATCATGTCGGGTCCTAATACACTGAGACTAACTCCAATACTCTGGTTTCTGAGGGAAGGAGGCGTCTTTATCACATTAGCCGCCTCCGTCATCAGCCTACTGGCCATCGCTATAGAACGCCACATTACCATGGTGACAATGAAACCGTACCACGGGGCGAAGAAGGGTCGGATGCTGGCTCTGATCGGGGGGAGCTGGGCGTTAGCAGGGCTGCTGGGGGTGCTCCCCGTCCTGGGCTGGAACTGTATGGGTCGTCTGGACCGGTGCTCCACGGTTCTCCCGCTCTTCGCCAAGTCTTATATCCTGTGCTGCGTGTCCGTGTTCAGCGGCGTGCTCCTCGCCATCGTCGTTCTCTACGCCCGCGTCTTCCGTATCGTGCGCACTAACACCCAGCGCCAACGCCTCGGAGGTGCAAAGGGAAGTCTTCGCAAAGGCCTCGCCAGGAAATCCCAGAAGTATATGGCGCTCCTCAAGACGGTCACTATTGTCCTCGGCGTCTTCATCGCTTGTTGGTTGCCGCTCTTCCTCCTCCTCGGCCTAGACTCATTCTGCCCCGCCCGCCACTGCCGACTGCTCCTCAAGGCAGACTACTTCCTGGGCGTTGCCATGGTGAACTCGCTCCTCAACCCCGTAATATACACCCTGACCAGCAAAGACATGCGTCGCGCCATTTTAAAACTGCTCTGCCGCCCGTGTCTCATAACCAAGGACGGGCAGGTGAAGAGGATGGGGGTGCCGTTCCTGGAGTGTAGCTTCAGTAAGACGGAGGTGGCATCGCAGAAGCTGGAAGGCCTGGAGACGACGATCTCCTCTGGGAACATCATCACGGCTCAGTCACCCATAAAGGCTCTCTACCCCAAGCTCTTCAAGGTCTAAAGAGCCTACAGTGGATATCTCTGTGATGGACAGGGAACTCCCTATAGAAGATGGACAACATAAGTGCTCCGTATGGCCTCCTGATAAGACAGGCCTGAGGGACCCTATGGGCAGCTCTGTGTTTGAGAGAGTAAACCATAGGGCTTTGTCCCTGCAAGTAATTTTATTTCTATGGAGTGAGCTTCCTATTGAAGTGGTGGACAACAGGAGTGCTCAATATGGCCACCTGAAAACTGCATCACTTCCTGTTTGGCAACTCCACTCCGATGGCCTCCTGCAGACTAGCCTACATCTATAGCACTCTTCTGGCCAATGAACTAAGCATAGGAGCAAACCCTCAAAAAGACAGGGGAATGATCTGTGATTGCGACAGATACTGCTACATGTGTTTTTGATGAGAGCATCAAGTTTAGACATATCTCTCGCTTCAGCAAGTCTGTAGTGGTGCGCTTGCAGCAAGATCACCTCATCAAAGGACTGATGTTGTAAGAATAATGACAAAACATCAAGCCAGGTGGAAATCTTCCATATCTCATTTGCACTAAGTTAACTCTGCATTGAGAGACCATTGAAAGCCATGGATTTAGATTCCATGTTATAGTTTGCTAAGTGTCAAAACAGTGGACATTCTGTTCTAGAACTAAAAGACTATTGTAACTAAAGACTGTAAACTGGACATTCCAACCATGTTGAGTTGTTGTGGCGAGTGTGCATTGGTTTACTTCACCCAACGTTTTCTATGTTTTTTTGTTGTTGTTTTAAATGCCTTAAAGAGGGCATAATATGGACATGATGATAATATGCCTGTGGACAACTGGACTTCGCTGGCTCGAAGGTCCATGTTGTACCCGTCTGTGTCCCAAATGGCACCCTATTCCCTATATACTGCACTACTTTTGACATTTGGGATGCGGCCCGAGACTCCGGTTGTGATAACCCCATACAGCTACACAGTGTGCCCAAACAGAAGCCTATACAGGAAGTGGATGGTGTGTTGTCCACCCACCAGTTGCTCTTTAAAATACAAACACAGAATGGAAACCGACACATGCACCTAAACGTTGTGGGACGTGGGAGGGAGAAGTCAAACAATACTATGATCACAGGATGCTGGTGAGGGGAGGACGGCTCATAATAATGGCTGGAATAGAATCAATGGAATGGTATTAAAACCCATATAAACCAAGTTTGATACTGTTCCATTCATTCTGTTCCAGCCATTACTATAAGCCCCTCCTCCCCAATTAAGGTGCCACCAGCCATCTGTGACTAAGATGATAATTTGAGGAGAAAGTCTCCACAATGTTTTAGTGACAACAAACTACCTTTGTTGGTTCCTGATTGGAATTCATATTTTAAATGACATCACATCCACTAGAATAAGAATGTCACCATGAACCCAACTACCTAAAGCTCTAATCAGCGATGGACTTCATGCAGTCATGTTCACTTCATGTTCCTCTTGTGTTATTGTATCGATAAGAACCATGTCTTGCACTTGGGGGTCTCTGATTTGAAGACCATGTTAGAACCAATAAAACAACAGGTCACAGGCCTAATGCCTACATCTATGCAAACAAGGTTACGTAAATCCTAACCTGCTAGTCGTCGTCATGCAGCTGCATTGGCTGTTTGGTAACGTTAGACAAGAACGTGCTTGTACGCAATAAATGAAGATTAAAGTGGGAAGATACACAGATGTATACAGTGCAATTATAAGTTACAAACCTATCGACACATCCGTTATTACTGGCATTAGAGAGGGTTTTCCTATACAGTCTATGGACCTGAATGTATATTTTTCTACATTTAAACAGGTAATGTCATCTAGCGTTTAAAAAATAAAACGTGTACAGTTCTGTACATGGATGAATGAGATGGTACACCATACTTTTGTACTGTATGTTGTGTATTGAGCAATTTATTTTTGTATTTCTAAAGGAATTTCATATGGCTTGTACTTTACTGTAAAGTATATGCTTTTTGTACTACAGTAAAAATATCTCTACCATTATTAAAACAACTGTTTTCTGAAAAATCTGATTATAAGGTTTGTGTTCACTCTCCAGGAGTGTGCATGTATAGGTGTGCATGTACAGTGTCTTCAGAAAGTATTCACACCCTTTGACCACATTTTGTTGTTACAGCCTGAATTTAAATTGAGATTTTGTGTCACTGGCCTAGACACAATACACCATAATGTTAAAGTGGAATTATGTTTGACTAATTCATTCAAAATGAAAATCTGAAATGTCTTGGCAAGCCTAAATAAGTTCAGGAGTAAAAATGTGCTTCACAATTCACATAATAAGTTGCATGGACTCACTGTGTGCAATAATAGTGTTTAACATGATTTTTGAATGACTACCTTATCTCTATACCCCACACATACAATTATCTGTAAGGTCCCTCAGTCCAGCAGTGAATTTCAAACACAGATTTAACCACAAAGAAGGGCACCTATTGGTAGATGGGTAAAAAAAAAAAGCAGACATTGAATATTCTTTGAGCATGGAGAAGTTATTAATTACAATTTGGATGGTATATCAATGCACCCAGTCACTACCAAGATACAGGTGTCCTTCCTAACTCAGTTGCCAGAGAGGAAGGAAACCACTCAGGGATTTCACCATGAGGCCGATGGTGACTTGAAAACATTTCCAGAGTTTAATGGCTGTGATAGGAGAAAACTGAAGATGGATCAACAACATTGTAGTTACTCCACAATACTAACCTAAATGACAGAGTGAAAAGAAGGAAGCCTGTTCAGAATAAAAACATTTCAAAACATGCATCCTGTTTGCAAAAAATGTGGCAAAGAAATCAGTTTTATATCCTGAATACACGTCGTTATGTTTGGATCAATTCTAACACAACACATCACTGAGTACCACTCTTTATATTTTCAAGCATGGTGGTGGCTGCATCATGTTATGGGTATGCTTGTCATTGGCAAGGACTAGGGAGTTTTTTAGGATAAAAAGAAATGGAATAGAGCTAAGCACAGGCAAAATCCTAGAGGAAAACCTGGTTCAGTCTGCTTTCCAACAGACACTGGGAGACAAATTCACCTTTCAGCAGGACAATAACCTAAAGCACAAGGCCAAATCTACACTGGAGTTGCTTACTGAGAAGACAGTGAATGTTCCTGAGTGGCCTAGTTACAGTTTGGACTTAAATCGACTTGAAAATCTATGGCAAGACTTGAAAATGGCTGTCCAGCAGTGATCAACAACCAACTTGACAGAGCTTGAAGAATTTTAAAAATAATAATGTGCAAATATTGTACTATCCAGGTGTGCAAAGCTCTTAGAGACTTACCCAGAAAGACTCATAGCTGTAATTGCTGTCAAAGGTGATTCTAACATGTATTGACTCAGGGGTGTGAATACTTATGTAAATTAGATATTTATGTATTGCATTTTTTTTTTGTGCAAAAATGTCTGAAAACATGCTTTCACTTTGTCCTTATGTGGTATTGTGTGTAGATGGGTGAGAAAAACAACAATTTAATACGTTTTGAATTCAGGCTGTAACACAACAGAATGTGGAATAAGTCAAGGGGTATGAATACTTTCTGAAGTGGCTTGCGAAAGTATTCACCCCCCTTGTCATTTTTCCTATTTTGTTGCCTTATGCCAACATGGAATTAAAATAGATGTTTTGGGGGTATGTATAATTTGATTTACACAACATGCCTACCACTTTGAAGATGCAAAATATTTTTGGGTCTGAAACAAACAAGAAATAAGACAAAGGAAACAGAAAACATGAGCATACATACATTTAAATGTTTCCCCTTAAACCATTCAAGTGTTGCTTTAGCAGTATGCTTAGGGTCATTGTCTCCTCTGGAAGGTGAACCTCCGTCCCAGTCCCTCAAGAATTTCCCTGTATCTAGTGCCATCCATCATTCCTTCAATTCTGACCAGTTTCCCAGTCCCTGCCGATGAAAAACATCCCCACAGCATGATGCTGCCACCACCATGCTTCACTGTGGGGATGGTGTTCTCGGGGTGATGAGAGGTGTTGGGTTTGCGCCAGACATAGCGTTTTCCTTGATGGCCAAAAAGCTAAATTTTAGTCTCGTCTGACCAGAGTACCTTCTTCCATATGTTTGGGGAGTCTCCCACATGGCTTTTGACGAACACCAAATGTGTTTTCTTATTTTTTTCTTTAAGAAATTTCTTTTTCTGGCCACTCTTCCGTAAAGCCCAGCTCTGTGGAGTGTACGGCTTAAAGTGGTCCTATGGACAGATACTCCAATCTCCACTGTGGAGCTTTGCAGCTCCTTCAGGGTTATCTTTGGTCTCTTTGTTGCCTCTCTGATTAATGCCCTCCTTGCCTGGTCCGTGTGTTTTGGTGAGCGGCCCTCTCTTGGCAGGTTTGTTATGGTGCCATATTTTTTCCATTTTTTAATAATGGATTTAATGGTGCTCCGTGCGATGTTCAAAGTTTCAGATATTTTTTTATAACCCAACCCTGATCTGTACTTCTCCACAACTTTGTCCCTGACCTGTTTGGAGAGCTCCTTGGTCTTCATGGTGCCGCTTGCTTGGTGGTGCCCCTTGCTTGGTGGTGTTGCAGACTCTGGGGCCTTTCAGAACAGGTGTATATATACTGAGATCATGTGACAGATCATGTGACACTTAGATTGCACACAGGTGGACTTTATTTAACTAATTATGTGACTTCTGAAGGTAATTGGTTGCATCATATCTTTTTTAGGGGCTTCATAGCAAAGGGGGTGAATACATATGCACGCACCACTTTTCCATTATTTATTTTTTGAAACAAGTTATTTTTTTCATTTCACTTCACCAATTTTGACTATTTTGTGTGTGTCCATTACATGAAATCCAAATAATAATCCATTTAAATGACAGGTTGTAATGCAACAGAATAGGAAAAACGCCAAGGGGGATGAATACTTTTGCAAGGCACTGTATGTGTGTGTGTGCAAACCTGCGTGCACTTGTGCATACATGCATTGGCGTGCATGTCCTCCCATTGTGGAGGAGCTGAGTGAATGAAATAGCATTTCTTAGAGAACTGTGACAGGAAACAGTCTCAGACCCTCCTCTCCAACATCTGTTAATAACATTGGTCTGGATACTGTATAGCTTCTGACAAGATTCAAATATTTCCGTCATCCAGCTCCTGTCTGACTGACTGCAAACACACAAAGAGCCTATTCTTCAAAGCCAGGCCCCTGACCCATCTCCTTCCTGTCTCTGTTAACCTGTTACACCAGGGTCGTATTAATACAGCGTCAAACGGGAGAAAAAAGACTGTAACAGGAAGGGACGACTACCTGAGCTTGTCCAATAAGAAAGCCTTGTTTTCATTTTCCGTAGCAAAATGTTTTGCTATGTTTTGCCAAGGTGTGCAGTGCACTAATGAATACACTAGTTACATGTAGACATAAAGAGGGGTCGTTTCACCAGGCTGACCCATAATCCATGCTCGTAACGCATCCAAGGTACACTAGTCTTGTCCTCTGGCTGTGCGTCATAGTTACTGTCTAGAAATGGTCCAGAAATGGTCCAGAAATTGACATACTCATGTATGGTAATAAAAGGGTTATAGCAATCTAAAGTTGCACTCCAGTCTCCTTTTCAGTTAATGTATCATCTGATTTACTTAACAAAAGGCACATCTCAATTGGTGGTCCAGGTATCCTCATGACATGGGCAGGCAGGCCTTTCCTCTTTTGTTTTCCATTGCTCCTCTGTTTTGTTCCACAAGCAAGGTGGGAGGCCGATGACATCAGGGGGCACCATCAGACCAATTCCTTGAATGGCCTACTCTATATAGCTTGCACTTGTGTCTAAAAAACACAATTTTAAGTACAAATTCTGTCTGTTCCATAGATTAGGGTTACAGTTAGGATCATTGAGTTTTATTATCCCTGTAGAGTGAAGTGTGTTTTGCTAGTATTGTGAGACTTTAAACACCTCAGGATTAGCTGTTTCTATAGCGATGGCTTTCGGGTTATTAGACGGTTCACAGTGAATAACACATACACACCAGAGATGTGTGGATGATTTATGAGTCTACTATACAAGCAACGTAGTGTACAGCATACAGTAACATAATACCAGCTGGTCTGCCTTTGAAAAGACAAATCCATTCAATACTAATACCACACGGTGTACTAAGGAAGTCTCAAGGTTTTGCTCTCCGGAGGTAGAGTATCTCATGATAAGCTGTAGACCACACTATTTACCAAGAGAGTTTTCATCTATATTTTTTGTAGCTGTCTATCTACCACCACAAACCGATGCTGGCACTAAGATTGCACTCAATGAGCTGTATAAGGCCATAAGTCAACAGGAAAACGCTCATCCAGAGGCAGCGCTCCTAGTGGCCGGGGACTTTAATGCAGGGAAACTGAAATCCGTTCTACCTAATTTCTACCAGCATGTTAAATGTGCAACCAGAGGAAAATAAACTCTAGACCACCTTTACTCCACACACAAAGACACATACAAAGCTCTCCCTCGCCCTCCATTTGGCAAATCTGACCATAACTCTATCTTCCTGATTCCTGCTTTTAAGCAAAAACTAAAGCAGGAAGCACCAGTGACTCGGTTAATAAAAAAGTGGTCAGATGACGCAGATGCTAAGCTACAGGACTGTTTTGCTAGCACAGACTGGAATATGTTCCGGGATTCTTCGATAGCATTGAGGAGTACACCACATCAGTCACTGGCTTCATCAATAAGTGCATTGATGACGTCGTCCCCACAGTGACCGTACGTACATACCCCAACCAGAAGCCATGGATTACAGGCAACATACGCACTGAGCTAAAGGGTAGAGCTGACACTATTGACTCTAACCCGGACGCTTATAAGAAATCCCGCTATGCCCTCCGACGAACCATCAAACAGGCAAAGTGTCAATACAGGACTAAGATTGAATCGTACTACACCTGCTCTGATGCTCATCGGATGTGGCAGGGCTTGAAAACTATTACAGACTACAAAGGGAAGCACAGCCACGAGCTGCCCAGTGATACAAGCCTACCAGACGAGCTAAATCACTTCTATGCTTGCTTCGAGGCAAGCAACACTGAAGCATGCATGAGAGCATCAGCTGTTCCGAATGACTACGTGATCATGCTCTCCATAGCCAATGTGAGTAAGACTTTTAAGCAGGTCAACATTCACAAGGCCGCAGGGCCAGACGGATTACCAAGGCGTGTACTCCGAGCATGTGCTGACCAACTGGCAAGTGTCTTCACTGACATTTTCAACATGTCCCTGACTGAGTCTGTAATACCAACATGTTTCAAGCAGACTACCATAGTCCCTGTGCCCAAGGACACTAAGATAACCTGCCTAAATGACTACCGACCCGTAGCACTCACGTCTGTAGCCATGAAGTGCTTTGAAAGGCTGGTCATGGCTCATATCAACACCATTATCCCAGAAACCTTAGACCCACTCCAATTTGCATACCGCCCCAACAGATCCACAGATGACGCAATCTCTATTGCACCCCACACTGCTCTTTCCCACCTGGACAAGAGGAACACCTACGTGAGAATGCTATTAATTGACTACAGCTCAGCGATCAACACCATAGTGCCCTCAAAGCTCATCACTAAGATAAGGATCCTGGGACTAAACACCTCCCTCTGCAACTGGATCCTGGACTTCCTGACGGGCCACCCCCAGGTGGTAAGGGTAGGTAACAACACATCTGCCACGCTGATCCTCAACACGGGGGCCCCTCAGGGGTGCGTGCTCAGTCCCCTCCTGTACACCCTGTTCAACCATGACTGCATGGCCAGGCACGACTCCAACACCATCATTAAGTTTGCCGACGACACAACAGTGGTAGGCCTGATCACCGACAACAATGAGACAGCCTATAGGGAGGAGGTCAGAGACCTGGCCGTGTGGTGCCAGGATAACAACCTCTCCCTCAACGTGATCAAGACAAAGGAGATGATTGTGGACTACAGAAAAAAAAAAAGAGGACTGAGCACGCCCCCATTCTCATCGATGGGGCTGTAGTGGAACAGGTTGAGAGCTTCAAGTTCCTTGGTGTCCACATCACCAACAAACTATCATGGTCCAAACACACCATGACACTCATGAAGAGGGCACGACAAAGCCTATTCCCCCTCAGGAGACTGAAATGATTTGGCATGGGTCCTCAGATGCTCAAAAAGTTATACAGCTGCACCATCGAGAGCATCCTGACTGGTTGCATCACCGCCTGGTATGGCAATTGCTCTGCCTCTGACCGCAAGGCACTACAGAGGGTAGTGCGTACGGCCCAGTCCATCACTGGGGCCAAGCTTCCTGCCATCCAGGACCTCTATACCAGGCGGTGTCAGGGGAAGGCCCTAAAAATTGTCAAAGACTCCAGCCACCCTAGTCATAGACTGTTCTCCCTCTTTTACGCTGCTGCTACTCTGTTTATTATTTATGCATAGTCACTTTAACTCTAAACACATGTACATATTACCTCAATTACCTCAACTAGCCGGTGCCCCCGCACATTGACTCTGTACCGGTACCCCCTGTATATAGCCTCCCTACTGTTATTTTATTTTTCTGCTGCTCTCTAGTTATTTGCTTTTCTTTTTTTTACTTAACACTTTTTTTATTTTACTTTTTTCTTTAAAAAACTGCATTTTTTGGTTAAGGGCTTGTAAGTAAGCATTTCACTGTAATGTCTACACCTGTTGTATTCGGCACATGTGGCAAATACAATTTGATTTGATTTGATTTGATTTATATAGGCCTATAGGTTTCCCAACTTGTTAGCACCACACTGTGCCACTACCTCCATGACCATGTTCTGAAAGATGTCAAAGGTCGGTGAACGCTAACATTGGCTTCCTTCCTGGGGCACTCACCACTGCGCTGCAGGACTGTAAAATCGATTCCCCCCAGCTGTTCTCAGTCTCTTATGCACAACTAAGGAGCCGGGGTAGAGGGTGAGGTAGAGACTCCCATGTATCAGTCCCAGGAATACCCAAGCACTGGCCCTGGGCCACCTTTCCTTCCTGCAGTGGAATGGCAGAATGGGCCATGGATATAGTGAATTCACACAGATGAGTTGCTAGTGTCACACAAATTAAAGCTGATTTAAGAATTGTCTCCCAAGGCTCTATAAGATGTTATTGGAATGAAGTGTGAACATTGATTTTCATTCAAGCATAGACATTAACCTTTGGATTTTAGACATCAATGAGTTTCAATGTGGTCCCTGCTGCAGGCTGGCTCTGGGCTACTCCTGCAATATTAAGTTTATTAAAGGTCCAATGCAGCTGTTTTTATCTCAATATCAAATCATTTCTGGGTAACAATTAAGTACCTTACTGTGATTGTTTTCCATTAAAATGGTCAAAATGAAACATAAATAACTTCTTAGCAAAGAGCAATTTCTCTAGCAAGATTTTTGCTAGGACTGTCTGGGAGTGGTCTGAGTGGCTTTTCAAACAGCTTTTACACTAAAAGGGCATTATCATCATTTTCACAACTTCAGAGTATTATTCCAACCTCATAGTGTGTAAATATATACAGTACCAGTCAAAAGTTTGGACACATCTACTCATTCAAGGGTTTTTCTTTATTTTTAAAATGTTCTACATTGTAGAACAATAGTGAAGACATCAAAACTATGAAATAACACATATAGAATCATGTAGTAACCCAAAAAATTGTGAAACAAATGAAAATATATTTTAGATTTTAGGAAGGAGAGTGATGGAGAGTGATGGAGTGCTGCATCAGATGACCTGGCCTCCACAATCCCCCGACCTCAACCCATTTGAGATGGTTTGGGATGAGTCGGACCGCAGAGTGAAGGAAAAGCAGCCAACAAGTGCTCAGCATAGGTGGGAACTCCTTCAAGACTGTTGGAAACAAATGAATTCCAGGTGAAGCTGGTTGAGAGAATGCCAAGAGTGTGCAAAGCTGTAACCAAGGCAAAGGGTGGCTACTTTGAAGAATCTCAAATATAAAATATTTTTTGATATGTTTAACACTTTTTTGGTTACTACATGATTCCATATGTGTTATTTCATAGTTTTGATGTCTTCACAATTTTTCTACATTTTAGAAAATAGTACAAATAAAGAAAAACCCTGGAATGAGTAGGTGTGTCCAAACGTTTGACTGGTACTGTATAACACAGGGAAATCATGTTTTTGACTGCACTGGGCCTTTAAATACCTTCTCTGCAAAGAGTGGTTTCGATCATCTTAGCCCTGTGGTGGTTATTGCCAATTAAGATGATCTATCTCTGAATGAGCAACAGCATTGATGTGCAAATCATGTCTAAGACATGTTTTTTTCTCATAGATCCTGTTCCTAAAGGCCCCAGGTAATTGGAGAATGGCGATATGAGATAATTGGATGTTATGGACAGATCGCAATTTACTGGGGGGAGGGGTGGTCCAAAATAGGGGAGGGTTGTCAAACTTTTTTGGGGCACAGGTGAGGGTAGCACGTTTTCTCCCTGGTTTCCCACGGGGGGCCAGTATGGAAAATGTATGTACTCACTAACTGTAAGTCGCTCTGGATAAGAACATCTGCTAAATGACTAAAATGTAAATGTTTACATTCACTATTTTGCAGGTTTTACTATATAATTTCTTCCATCCTAGCCAGATTTCCTGCTTGCATGCGCCTCGCCTATATCAAGGTGTTTTGGTACTTCCCTCATGCACTACGCTTTTCCGTGTGCTAACGTTTACCATACCACAGGTAAGTATAATCTACCAGTCTAACAGTCTATCCTGCCCTCTATCCACCATTCATAGTGAGAATAGTGGTAGGTAGATCGTTTGTCCAGATCTGCAATAGGCATCATTGTGCATGAAAGAACAGTGAAAACATGACACACAGCTCAAAAATCTCCTACCTACACTCTTATAAAATAAGGTGCGATCTGGAACCTAAAAGGGTTCTTCGGCTGTCCTCAGGTAGAACCCTTTTGGGATCCATGTAGAACCCTTTCCACAGAGGGTTGTACATGGAACCCAAAAAGATTCTACCTGAAACCAAAAAGGGTTCTACCTGGAACCAAAAAGGGTTCGACCTGGAACCAAAAAGGGTTCTCCTATGGGGATAGCCAAAGAACCCTTTTGGAACCCTTTTTTCTAAGAGTGTAGACTAGCCTAGAATGAATAATTGCATTATTGTTTTCAAGTGAGTACAACATTCTAGCCTACTCTAGGCTGCAGTGAAAATGTAATTTGAATAACGGCGCAAAAGCCGTGTGATTTAAATGTTTCATTTCATTTGGATCAGTTGTGTGTTTACTCTCGACAGTTTATAAGGTCTAGAAAGGCACAGTAGCAGGCCAGTCCGGCTGTATTTTTACTTCTGATACTGAATGCGCTGTCTGTTGCAGGTCATCATTCTCCCAAGTCGTCCTATAATAATGTGCCCACATAAGCTCCCGGCAGGCCGAGTTATTCAGGAAAGCTTAACACACGCTCTGCCTCCTCACCAATCCGAGCGGCTATTCCTTGCGCACGTAGAACCTAACGCTTCAATATATTGTCAAGGATAGCAGGCTAAGGCCTAGTTTCTGTAACATTTTAGTAACAGAGAGCATGGCTAGGAAGGCCCCACTAACACACACACACACTCATGAAGAAGTTTCACTTGCAACCACGCACGGAGCATGAAAAAGAATACAGCACATTTGGATTATGTTGAAGAGGCTAGGAGGTTTGATAATGAAATGTCATAATGATGAAATGTTATAATGTTGAGATGTTTAAAATGTTGGGTGTTTAAGATATAACTGGAGTAATAAATTAGGTTGGAGTATAATTAGAATTGAGTGAATTTAGAAGAGAATAAGAAAGGTTAATGTTTAAAAAGTAATGTTTTAAAAAGTAATGTTAATGAAGTATATTAAGGGTGTTAGCTTTCCCTGGAAATCCCCAGGTCAGAGCAGCCAGGAGGAGGCAAGGAGGGGGGAGGGGGGGCATCCTGTGGAGGCGCACCTCTTGCCTAGGTGAGGAAAAGGTGGGGGCTAGTGGGTGCTGAAAAAGCACCTTTTGAGAAATGGCCACATTAGGTGTCAACTACTGAATGCGTGATCGGGGCAGGTGTTAGTCACAATGAGTTAGTAGAAGATGAGGAGTGGGGTATAAAAGAGGCTGGATTTTTGGGAGAGGTACGACTCTCTTTGAGCTTGCTAGAAGAACATGTTGCCTGCTGGAAGAATGTTTTTGCTGTAGCTTTTTAGCTTAAAATATATACAAGTATAAAAATGTTTTATACTTATATATTTTTTTTATTCTTAAAATTATTAAAGTAAAATTCTAGGAGGAATCCTTAAGGTTACCTAATTGATAGAAGTGTTAGTAGCTGTTAAGAGTTTTTTAGACACCAACTGAGGGACTGATCATCCTGAGGGGGGAGACAAAAAGCTGTTTATAAGTTGTAGAAGGTAAGAATCCGTTTATCCTGTTATTAAAAACTGTGCTTCTCATAAAATTGTGAAAGACAACAAATATTTTATTGGCACTGCAATAAGGGTTTATTTAAGGGCGCTTGTCATTGATTGGTGATATTGATTTGTGATTGACTGATTGATCTGGTCTTTTTTATGCCTGTTCCTGGAATTTGGAATAAACTTGCTTTATTGTTCTGAAACCCTGTGTCATCAAAGAGTCATACAAGTGCATGTCGTTTTACTCTAGGGGTCTGAAATAGACTTGATTAATTGAGGATTTTTAGCATCTGGTTAATTAGTCTATCTGGAACCCGACCGGCTGGTATAATGGAATCTGAGACCCAACTATAGGTACTGAGTGCATTGGTAGGAGTCGTAAGAGGGGTGTCTCTGGGCTAAGCCAACCCAGAGGAGGGCGGCCCGCTCATACTGTGCTGAAGTTTAAGCTTTGGCCCGGACGATCCTGAGAAGGTGTCGGGTTTATAGGTTCAGGGTGAGGGAGCGTAGGCACACGACTTTGGGGATAGCCCACTTTACTGTAAGGCCCTTACTGTTGAGTTTGAGGAACAGTCCCTAGCTGTACACTAGCTCAGTGGTAAGGCAGAGCTGCATCTATCAGATCCAGGGGCGCATCTTTGGTTTTAGAAGTGGGGGAGACATATTATTGTGACTTTTTTGGATAAACACTCCAAACAGCCTACCTGACCGCTCGGAGGCGTCCGCACGGTCCTAAAGCACACTGTTGCCTTTGTATCACATTCCGCTGATAAAACTGGGGGGGGACACGTCATGTAGTAGACTACAGCTGCACTGTATGTGCAAGCTGTTGGCTAGAGTGAACGTGCCAATGCCCTACGCAACATTTTTTATGACAAAACCATCAGTATGACTAGAGTTGAAAATGCAATGGAAACAAATGTAACTTGTATTTTGTATTCAGTACATGGGAATTTAACCTCAAAGGGTATTTTTATGTGCATTACGTATTTACACACAGACTTTTATCTGCAACAAGTCAATTTGATGGAAACACAACTCTTATGGGAAAATGCTCCAGGGTTTTCCTTAGCTGGTAATTGCCGGCATTTGGCTGATATATATTTTTAAAGCAGATAAATAAATAGATAAATAAATTGTAGCAGGCCAAATTGTCCAGCAGAGGCTGTCTATCATAGCCTACACCCTGAATTTGGGCTTCAGCACCATTCTCTCACGCCTTGCGCGCAGGTGCGCCTGCTACTGATGAGAGAGTGCAACAGAGGAGCCTTGGCCTAGGCTACTGTTGATTGTGAAGATGGAGGCGTTTTTCATTTAAGTAAAACAAAAGTTAGAGGGAAAAGAGTATAACTATAGTGAAAAGCCTACAAGGGGAATTTAATATAAGTTGTAATATTGTAGTAGACTAAGATGAGAAGAATACAGGCTACTGTGCAACTCCCTATTCAGGTAGGATGACATTTCGGGAACTTACATTATTTATAATAGTTTGTTTTATTATTATTATGATTGTATATCATTGTTATTATTGTAAGCCTATTCATTAATCAAAACCAGTTCTTTAAATATGCAAAACCTGTTTTGTTTAATTCTGTTGAGACATTTTCATTGGCTGAAATTAAATTCGATCTGTCTTTTTAATTGTGTGCTCAGTATTTAGTTTAGAAAGGTTATAAGTAGGTCTGTTGTAAAATAAGTAACATTAGCCTATTTCTGTCATTTGTTGGGTATGGTAGGCACTTGCAGGTTTAACTGGTTTAAACCTTCACAAAAGTTTGGAACAGGCTATATTGCAGCAATTACCAACAAAGGCAAGTGCCTACCAACTGACACCGACAGCTGAACTTGAGGTGAGGAAGAATGTTTCAGTCCTACCAGAGTTACACCTATAATCTAACAATATAATGCTTATCTTTATACAAAATATTATAATAAAAAAATTAATGAATTAGCCTCCTTCTGTATGTCTATATCTGTATAGCAGACGCAATAGCCATCTGACATAAAGAAATGCATGTCGGTGTCGTAGCATGCCGCCGGCATATCTCTATCTCAATCTCTATGGGGCTAGGCCTAAGCTTCTCTTCCTTTATATAGGCTATATAACTTTTTTTATATTAGTATCATACAGTGGACACCTAAGCCTATAGGCCTATGCATGCAATACCCTGATGCATTTAGTGCTCAAATCTCCAACAGCTGAGCCGTGGGGTGGACAATTATTGTTTTAGGAAAGAAGCCCAAAAACCAATAAAAAAAATTGGCTATAATGTTTTGCATATGCTACATATCGAAACACAAGGAATAGTGTATTTGTTATAGGCTGTTTTTAAGGACACGTAAATGTGGCTTAAAATATCCTTTGTTTATTGATGGTGCTGGCTGCGCCAAGTCGGATCTGAATGCATATGGATGTCCGGTTTATTTCTCAAGTGTCTGGTAAATTAAAATTTTCCTAAAGGAAACCCTGAAATGTGCATACTGTTTTTAAGCAGATTTTTGAATACTCGCATGAAAATCTGCCGCCACTTGGAAACCTATAGACACCCTAAAGACTCTGGCAAGTGCGCTAGTCCATTGTCACTTTGATTATGCCTGCACATCATGGTTCACCAGCACCCCCAAACTTTATTGCGCAATCTCTGTCACTTTTTAAATTATGTGTGTATCACAGGAGGTTGGTGGCACGTTAATTGGGGAGGACAGGCTTATTGTAATGACTGGAGAGTAATAAGTGGAACGTATCAAATATATTGTAGCTCAGCTGGTAGAGCACGGTGCTTGTAACGCCAAGGTAGTGGGTTCGAACCCCAGGACTACCCATACACAAAAATGTATGCACGCATGACTGTAAGTCGCTTTGGATAAAAGCATCTGCTAAATGGCATATTATTATTATTATATTAAACACATGGTTTCCATGTGTTTGATGCCATTCAATTTGCTCCGTTCCAGCCATTATTATGAGCTGTCCTCCCCTCAGCAGCCTCCACTGTTGTGTGTTTATGTATTTTTTTAACTGACCAATAAAATCAATCAATCAATCCAAACTGTGCAGAGGCAATTGGATGAATGGAAAGAGACATCTGTTACAAAACACCCAAAAGTTTAATGACGTTCAGAGATTGTCAAGCCAAGCCTTCCATGGGAGGGTGCTGATTTTTTTGTGTGCCTGCTACTCCTGAGTGGCGCAGTGGTCTAAGGCACTGCATCGCAGTGCTAACTGTGCCACTAGAGATCCTGGTTCGAATCCAGGCTCTGTCGCGACCGGGAGACTCATGGGCGGCGCACAATTGGCCCAGCGTCGTCCAGGGTAGGGGAGGGAATGGCCGGCAGGGATGTAGCTCAGTTGATAGAGCATGGCGTTTGCAACGCCAGGGTTGTGGGTTCGATTCCCACGGGGGGCCAGTATAAAAAAAATATGTATTCACTAACTGTAAGTCGCTCTGGATAAGAGCGTCTGCTAAATTACTTAAATGTATATAGGTCTGCTAACACAGGACTAGTAAAGGCCCAGTGAAGAAGTTTTTTCTTCCAAAAAAATAAAACAATAATATTGATCTTATTTTATGTATTTTTATTGTTTATTTTTTCAGGGGGTGCTGCTGCACCCTCAGCACCCATACTTCCTGCGGCTATGGCTACAAGGTAGGGAGGGATGTGTTTTCTGTTTGTTGAGATTGACATAGTATATTTATTGTGCTGTTGAAAATGCAAACCATATCGATATGTTTTGTTTATTGGTTGAATGGTGCATTGGCACAGAAACCTGTTGGTGGAAAATTCATTGCATACACACTATTATATACAAAAGTATGTGGACACCCCTTCAAATTAGTAGATTCGGCTATTTCAGCCACACCTGTTGCTCACAGGTGTATAAAATCGAGCACACAGCCATGCAGTCTCCATAGACAAACATTGGCAGTAAATGGCCTTACTGAAGAGCTCAGTGACTTTCAACATGGCACCGTCATAGGATGCCTCTCCAACAAGTCAGTTCGTCAAATTTCTGCCCTGCTACAGCTGCCCCGGTCAACTGTAAGTGCTGTTATTGGGAAGTGGAAATGTCTAGGTGCAACAACAGCTCAGCCGCGAAGTGGTAGGCCACACAAGCTCACAGAACGGGACCGCCGAGTGCTGAAGTGTGTAGCACGTAAAAATCGTCTGTCCTCGGTTGCAACACTCACTACCGAGTTCCAAACTGCCTCTGGAACCAATGTCAGCACAAGAACTGTTCGTCAGGAGCTTCATAAAATGGGTTTCCATGGCCGAGCAGCCGCACACAAGCCTAAGATAACCATGCGCAATGCCAAGCGTCGACTGGAGTGGTGTGAAGCTCGCCGCCATTGGACTCTGAAGCAGTGGAAACGCGTTCTCTCGAGTGATGAATCACGCCTCACCATCTGGCAGTCCGACGGACGAATCTGGGTTTGGCGGATGGCAGGGGAACGCTACCTGCCCGAATGCATAGTGCCAACTGTAAAGTTTGGTGGAGGAGGAATAATGATCTGGGGCTGTTTTTCATGGTTCAGCCTAAACAGAGCCCTGACCTCAACCACATCGAACATCTTTAGGATGAATTGGAACGCCGACTGCGAGCCAGGCCTAATCACCCAACATCAGTGCCCAACCTCACTAATGCTCTCGTGGCTGAATGGAAGCAAGTCCCCACATCAATGTTCCAACATCTAGTGGAAGGCCTTCCCTGAAGAGGAGCAAAGTGGGGACCAACTCCATATTAATGCCCATGATTTTGGGATGAGATGTTCGACGAGCAGGTGTCCACATACTTCTGGTCATGTAGTGTATTTTATATTATTATTGTATAATTTTTTATGACACCTTGAGTTGGATAAAATTTCGATCTGTCCCTTTGGAGGTATAGTAGGGTCAACTCCGGGCATACACTACAAGATTTCACCAGGAATTATCATATGATTGGGGTGAAATCCTATGAACTTGGGCTAGGATCAGTACGTCGGGACTGGCGTAGTTTGAGCGGTTCAAGGACGCACAGATGATGGCTGTTCCCTTCTCCAGACCCCTATCTGATGTCCCGATAATTAATTTTTGTCGTGCATCTTGTAGTCTGCGATTGCATAAGGACTACTGCCAATAGCCAATGAGCACTAAGCACATGATGGAGAAGAGGAAAGCAACAACAACACGCAGGTTGTCACTAGTTACCACAGCCAGAAAGTCAAAACAAGCTACATCATAAAAATTAATGAAAACAAAATTAGTTTTTTGGTATTAATTTAAGGTTAGAGTTAGGCATAAAGTTAGCAGTGTGGTTAAGGTTAGGGTTAGGTTTAACATTTAAGAAGAGACATTGTAGAAATGGGCGGGGTTTAGATAATTATGACAGATTGGTGGAGCTGTGGAGAGAATGCAGCTGCCTTTTCAATATTAAAAGTTTTCACCTTCAATTCCCTCTGTAGAATATAAATCCATATTGTCCTGCCCAACCATTTGCGTGTCCATATTCTGCCCCTCGTCTGTTTTTTTATGTTTCTGCACATAATAGTGCGCACAGTTATAAAGGCAGCAGCTTGCTGTTTGCTTGGCATTTTTTTCTTGCGACAACCGAGAAACGCCGGGCAGGATCAACTAGGAAATCATCGTATAATGTGAGCACCCACGTCCTGGGGTTGAGGATGCGAGGAATAAACATATTTGAGACAAGGAAATAGGGGAATGTGAGCACGTCTAAATTGTTAAAATGTTAGAAGTCGTGTAGTGTATGCCCAGCATAACAAACTAAGCTTTCATTGCCACCTTGTGTCTCGGTTCTGGAACATACAGTATTTGCTGGAATTACGTATTTTCTCTAGACAGATCACTGCCCATGTGAGATTTTTTTTATTGGTGTGTCAGCCCCGTCCGTACCTGGAACAAGCAGTTTATTAGGTGTCCAATTGTACAAGAATCATCTCTCGTGAACTTCAATGGAGAATTTACCCAAAGGGTCAAATCCATGGGAATATGAAGTGAGCTATTTCAGGTGAGGCATATAAGAATCGTTATTATGGGGTTGTTGAATGTAACTAAATGTATATTTTCAGATAGGCCTATTCAACTGAACAGCGGTCTATTTCAGAATGACGTCATTCATTCAAAGAAAAATCTACACTGTCAGTGTAAAAGCTAGCTTCATTCAATATACTGTAGTTTATTGTCATGATTCATTCAGTTTTCTCTGTGCTTTGTTTCTGTGTGAACTTGTAACTCAGCTTTATTGAAAATTGCACAGCCAGCACTTCATTCAATGCTTTGTTCCACTTCATTCAATGCTTTGTTCCTTATTTCCTTATATAGTGCACATACATTTATTTCACAGATTTTACATTAGTAAAAACTGACAATTTCTTCGAATACGGCTTTATAATATATATCTGGAGAAAATTGGGCTCATTTTGTCCAGATTTGATTGACAGAAGCGCATTTAGAACGTTGCAGAACTAGTCCCGCTTCCTTTATTCTCAGAACTCCTCTTCCGTAAAAGTCCCCTCCCTCCGCTTGCGGTTCACCGCTCATACTTGTCTATGGAGGCCACCAGACTCGTCTTGAGGCCCACTCTTATTTTGGCAGCGAGAATCAGTTTAGTACAATGCTTAGTCATGGTGAGTTACAGCTTTCCCCGGTTCCTATGTGGCGCACAGACAGCGATGGAACTATTCAGCTATGTGAGTCTATTTTACTGTTAAGAAAGCCGAAGCGATAGAATGTTCGGGAATTCGTCGTTTGCACGAGAATGTTTATGTTCATGAATAATGTTTACGATTCCAATTGGTAACATTTTTGTCTACGAATCGAGTCGACACCAATAATGCCAGGCAGTTGACAGCGAAGCAAATTTAGACAGACACCGTTTTTCACAACTTTTGCTTTTAATAGCCGTGGTGTTTTGTTTCTGTAGCCTAACAGTTCAGTTGACTGGTTTCCTAATGGTCATAGCTTGTTGTGAACGAGTAGTGAAGTAATAACGTAAGTACATGCCGCCACTTCAATGTGTAGCTATACATGTTTGACTCACCAAGGAAGCTAAATATATCACTGTAGCCTATTTGGTGGGAAATCGCCATCCCTTTGTCTGAAATCTGTAACAAAATCATATGATGCATTATAATTGCGTGGTAAGCACTTTCTTTATGTCCGTCTATATCGGTTTACATAAGGACTCTTGACTTCTGGGTCATGTTTTGGTACACGCAGTTCCATAATTTGCTCCCTCCAACTCCCTCATCACAGTCAGCGCTAGTTACTGTTACACAGTCCACGATGAGATGAGTCACTGGCAAGGCGCATTGCCAATCTATCAATCTTGTTTGACATAAGCCATTGTTTCTAATAGTTTAGGAAAGGTTAGGCTACCGGTAGTCGCTCAGTTTGTCGTTTGTCTAGTGTCAATATCTATCAAAATGTACAATGTCTGTGTCAATTAATGATTTAAGAAGCGCGAGAAAGTTATGGGCTCGGGTTACTAGTGCAACTCCGATTAAGCAACAATACAGATTCCCCCAGTCAATCCAGCAGTTTTGTAGTCTAAATTGTTGCAAGTGCGTATCTCATGTCGCACATCAAATTGAAACACATTGTCCTTCTACGCGGAGTAACGTTATCGTATTTGGCGCGGAGAAAGTGTCCACTTTAGGCCGGGGATTGTAGGCCTGTTGAGCTCTAGTTTAGATCCCTGTAATATGGATGTCTTCCATACAGGGTTCTAGCGCGATCCGCCCAGATGAGTGTAGGCTACCGACTACAGGGCCGTTTCTAATTAGCAAAGCTGGTCCCATTAATTGCAAAGAGTTATGGGATATTAGAACCCCGTTGTCTTAACCTTGTAATCTTTAACCTACACGTTAGCTAGCTGGCTAGATCGTTTTAGTCTTTTTCCTGGCATTAGCTTAAAAAGCTATTTTTCCCCCCACAAACCTTATGATCTGCTTCAGACCGCTTGCCTTCTGCCTAAGCAGTATAGCTACAATGCTTGAGTTGGTCCCATGGTTGATTCAGAGCGGTAGAACCTCCACATTGTTGTGAATCAGTTGTCTTAACCTTCCCATCTTAAACCTAGGCATGGGTACACTCAATGTCTGACAGTCAGTGGAGGCTCCTCAGAGGAGAGTGAATTTCATAAAAATAGTGAAACATTAAAATCTTATCCTTTTTAGATAAAACTATACAAAATATATTCATGTCACCAAATAATTGATTAAAACGCACTGTTTTGCAATGAATCCTCAACAGCACTCTGTAGAGTAGCGCCATGAGGATCTGGAGGACAGCTAGTTTTGTCCTCCTCTGGGTACATTGACTTCAATACAAAACCTAGGAGGCTCATGGTTCTCACCCCTTTCCATAGACTTACACAGTAATTATGACAACTTCCGGAGGACGTCCTCCAACCTATCAGAGCTCTTGAAGCATGAACTGACATGTTGTCCACCCAATCAAAGGATCAGAGAATGAATCTGGTACTGGAAGCATAAGCTACAGCTAGCTAGCACTGCAGGGCATAACATGTGGTGAGTAGTTGACTCAAAGAGAGAGAAAGACAATAGTTGAACAGTTTTGAACAAATAAATCGCTTAAAAAATGAAGAAGCGAGAGAGAGAGAACTAGCTATATGTCGTTGTGTAATTTGTTTTCACTTTCACTTACTTAGCTAGCGAATGTAGCTAGATAGTTTAGCCTACTCAAACACCTGGCTCAAACAGAGAGGGATGCCATGTTAGCTAGCAGGCTATGGCTATCCAACACTGAAACTTTTTTCCAAGTCAAGGTAAGCTTTTGGTTTGATTAATTTATTGCCACCGGGGCCTGCCGGTGTAACTGCTAAACTGCTGGCTGTACTCCATGATTGTAGCTGGTTTACTACGCGTTAGTTCTAGTAGCTATGTTGTTTATGAGTATGACGTTAGCTAAAATGGTGACAAAGATGTAGGCTGTGTGTAGCGGTTATGATATGAAGATTTGGTTTGGAAAGGTTTTTTCGTCCACAAGCAAAGGGAAAAGGTGAGAGGAGGAGAGAGCGAAGATGCGAGAAGAAATTAACAAGCAAAGTGATCATGCTGATTGTATGTTGCTGCTATGAAAGTGAACTGTGTTTGCGTATGATCAGGGGTGTATTAATTCCGCCGATTCTGTTGAAAAACGTTTCTTTAACGGAGGCCAACAAAATGGGGATGAACATACCTGAATTTGTCCAATAGAAACTCTAGTTTGCAACTTTTGGAGTAACGATTACACCCTAGATCAGCTAGATGCAGGCAAGAGTGTGCAAGGCGGTATTGAATGTGTCAATGTTTGTCACCTTGATTACTTCAATTTTTCTCTCGACTTGTGCACCTACGTTGTAAACTTTCATTCATAGGCTAGGTTGTAGCAACCTCATGATGAGTATAGGGAAAATCTGAGTATCGTGTAGTAATCTAAACCTATCGATGTTACATTGAGCTAGGTGAATGGAATATGAATGACAGTCCTCCAAAATGCTGTAATAGAAATAAGGCCCATAAAAAAATTAGCGTCCTCCCTCATCTTAAGTGGCACCGACCACCACTGCTGCCAGTCTACCCATTATGCCATCATTGAGTTGAATGGGGACGCCTGTTCTATTAATTATATTTCTATGGTACCGCCACAAGTCATGGCATTTTTCTTGCATCATGTTCAAATCATCTATAATTTACTTTGTTGAGCTTCACAATACATTTTTTTATATTTTGGGGCGATTTGGACATGATACGTGAAAAATGCTAATATCGGTCTCATGACGTGAATGGGATTTGTGCCACAAATGCTAAAACGTTAGCATGTGGAAACAGTGCCAGGGAAACTAAACCGAAGCATGAATTGCTGTCATACCTTGTCCATAGACTGCTTACAGGGTAAGGAAACCAATGTGTCATTTTATAATTTAGGTGAACTACCCCTTAATGCTTTCCCTTGTACAGTGCCTTGCAAAAGTATTCACCCCCCTTGGCGTTTTTCATATTTTGTTGCATTACAACCTGTAATTTTAATGGATTTTTATTTGGATTTCATGTAATGCACATACACAAAATAGTCAAAATTGGTGAAGTGAAATGAAAAAAATAACTTGTTTCAAAAAATTATAAAAAATAAGTAATGGAAAAGTGATGCGTGCATATGTATTTACCCCCTTTGCCATGAAGCCCCTAAATAAGATCTGGTGCAACCAATTACCTTCAGAAGTCACATAATTAGTTAAGTAAAGTCCACCTGTGTGCAATCTGTGTCACATGATCTGTCACATGATATCAGGTATATATACACTTGTTCTGAAAGGCCCCAGAGTCTGCAACACCACTAAGCAAGGGGCACCACCAAGCAAGCGGCACCATGAAGACCAAGGAGCTCTCCTAACAGGTCAGAGACAAAGTTGTGGAGAAGTACAGATCAGGGTTGGGTTATAATTTTTTAAATCCGAAACTTTGAACATCCCACGGAGCACCATTTCAATCCATTATTACAAAATTAAAAGAATATGGCACCACAACAAACCTGCCAAGAGAGGGCCGCTCACCAAAACTCACGGACCAGGCAAGGAGGGCATTAATCAGAGAGGCAACAAAGAGACCAAAGATAACCCTGAAGGAGCTGCAAAGCTCCACAGCGGAGATTGGAGTATCTGTTCATAGGACCACTTTAAGCCGTACACTCCACAGAGCTGGGCTTTATGGAAGAGTGGCCAGGAAAGAATCCATTGCTTAAAGAAAAAAAATAAGCAAACACATTTGGTGTTTGCCAAAAGCCATGTGGGAGACTCCCCAAACATATGGAAGAAGGTACTCTGGTCCGATGAGACTAAAATTGAGCTTTTTGGTCATCAAGGAAAACGTAATGTCTGGCGCAAACCCAACACCTCTCATCAACCATAGAACACCATCCCCACAGTGAAGCGTGGTGGCAGCATCATGCTGTGGGGATGTTTTTCATCGGCAGGGACTGGGAAACTAGTCAGAATTAAAGGAATGATGATGGCGCTAAATACAGGGAAATTCATGAGGGGAAACCGTTTCAGTCTTCCAGAGATTTGAGACTGGGACGGAGGTTCACCTTCTAGCAGGACAATGACCCTAAGCATACTGCTAAAGCAACACTCGAGTGGTTTAAGGGGAAACGTTTAAATGTCTTGGAATGGCCTAGTCAAAGCCCAGACCTCAAACCAATTGAGAATCTGTGGTATGACTTAAAGATTGCTGTACACCAGCGGAATCCATCCAACTTGAAGGAGCTGGAGCAGTTTTGCCTTGAAGAATGGGCAAAAATCCCAGTGGCTAGATGTGCCAAGCTTATAGAGACATACCCCAAGAGACTTGCAGCTGTAATTGCTGAAAAAGGTGGCTCTACAAAGTATTGACTTTGGGGGGGGTGAATAGTTATGTACGCTCAAGTTTTCAGTTTTTTTATCTTGTTTGTTTCACCCCAAAAATTATTTTGCATCTTCAAAGTGGTAGGCATGTTGTGTAAATCAAATGATATAAACCCCCCAAAAATCAATTTTAATTCCAGGTTGTAAGGCAACAAAATAGGAAAAATGCCAAGGGGGGTGAATACCTTCACAAGCCACTGTACCTATTGCTGCGTTCACGTGCTAGTCAGATCAAAGAAACTGACATTTCCGACTTGCTAACTGCTTGAACACGGCACGTGTATAACTACAACCAGTTAGCAAGTCGGAAATTTTGGAGTTCCGACTAGCACGTGAACGCGGCATATGTTTGTCCTTTGTAACTCAGGTTTTTCTTTGGGTGCTGAAATCTGTAGTTTTTGACGGCTGTCAAATTGCGCCCTGCAATCCACAGTTTTTCAATGGAGTAGGAAGTTACGACTTCAAGCGTGCACTACCACACAATACTTTTATAAATATCCATTCTTTAAAGCTTACTCTGTACCTGTGCTTGTCCTGATTGTTATAGAGTTGTTAGTTGGATTTTGAATGCATATTTTTTGTCCGCTTCCAAAACTAAAAAGTCTGTCCAGCAATGATGGGCTGCTCCTTCTCCGTTAACAAATAACATCACCCTTTGCAGGGTTCACGTAAAATGCTACTTTTATAAAAAAAACTACAGATTTTAGCACCCAAAGAAAAGCTGGCAGTTACACAGTTACAGTCCGCTCACACTCGTCGCAACTCAACTCCATCGAGATGTACACTGAGTGTACAAAATATTAAGAATACCTGCTCTTTCCCTGAGACGGACCAGGTGAAAGCTATGATCCCGTATTGATGTCACTTGTTAAATCCACTTCAGTCAGTGTAGATGAAGGGGAGGAGACAGGTTAAAGAAGGATTTTTAAGCCTTGAGACAATTGAGACATGGATTGTGTATGTGTGCCATTCAGAGGGTGAATGGGCAAGACTTAATTTAAGTGCCTTTGAACGGGGTATGGTAGTAGGTTTGTGTCAAGAACTGCAATGCTGCTGAGTTTTTCACTCAACAGTTTCCTGTGTGTATCAAGAATGGTCCACCACCAAAAGGACATCCAGCCAACTTGACAAAACTGTGGGAAGCATTGGAGTCAACATGGGCCAGCATCCTGTGGAATACTTTCAACACCTTGTAGAGTCCAAACAAATATTAGGAAGGTGTTCTTAATGTTTTGTCCACTTAGTGTATGTATCATGAAGTTGAGTAAACACAGCTAGTTGAAGGGGTGAGTTCTTCCATGATGAGCATACTATGTGAGTTGTCAGAGTGAGTGTTGAGCAACAAGCTACTACTAAACTGTGACTTTTTTTTCTCAAGAAACTGGGAGGGATAGGCCTTCCATGAGATTTCAAACTCCTGCTTTTCACACAACAAATACACAATATACAGTTGAAGTCGGAATTTTACATACACCTTAGCCAAATACATTTAAACTCAGTTTTTCACAATTCCTGACATTAAACCCTAGTAAAAATCCCCTGTTTTAGGTCAGTTAGGATCACCACTATATTTAAAAAATGTGAAATGTCAGAATAATAGTAGAGAGAATGATTTATTTCAGCTTTTATTTCTTTCTTCACATTCCCAGTGGGTCAGAAGTTAATTAATTAGAAGTCAATTAGTATTTGGTAGCATTGCCTTTAAATTGTTTAACTTGGGTCAAACGATTCTGTTAGCCTTCCACAAGCTTCCCACAATAAGTTGGGTGAATTTTGGCCCATTCCTCCTGACAGAGCTGGTGTAACTGAGTCAGGTTTGTAGGCCTCCTTGCTTGCACACTCTTTTTCAGTTCTGCCCACAAATGTTCTATAGGATTGAGGTCAGGGCTTTGTGATGGCCACTCCAATACCTTGACTTTGTTGTCCTTAAGCCATTTTGCCACAACTTTGAAGTATGCTTGGGGTCATTGTCCATTTGGAAGACCCATTTGCGACCAAGCATTCACTTCCTGACTGATGTCTTGAGATGTTGCTTCAATATATCCACATCATTTTCCTTCCTCATGATGCCATCTATTTTGTGAAGTGCACCAGTCCCTCCTGCAGCAAAGCACCCCCACAGCATGACGCTGCCACCCCCGTGCTTCACGGTTGGGATGGTGTTCTTCGGCTTGCAAGCAACCCCCTTTTTCCTCCAAACATAACGATGGTCAATATGGCCAAACAGTTCTATTTTTGTTTCATCAGACCAGAGGACATTTCTCCAAAAAGTACGATCTTTGTTCCCATGTGCAGTTGCAAACCGTAGTCTGGCTTTGTTACGGTAGTTTTGGCGCAGTGGCTTCTTTCTTGCTGAGCGGCCTTTCAGGTTATGTCGATATAGGACTTGTTTTACTGTGGATATAGATACTTTTGTACCTGTGTCCTCCAGCATCTTCACAAGGTCCTTTGCTGTTGTTCTGGGATTGATTTGCACTTTTCGCACCAAAGTACATTCATCTCTAGGAGACAGAACGCGTCTCCTTCCTGAGCGGTATGACGGCTGCGTGGTCCCATGGTGTTTATACTTGCGTACTATTGTTTGTACAGATGAACGTGGTACCTTCAGGCATTTGGAAATTGCTCCCAAGGATGAACCAGGTCTTGGCTGATTTCTTTGGATTTTCCCATGATGTCAAGCAAAGAGGCACTGGGTTTGAAGGTAGGCCTTGAAATATATCCACAGGTACACCTCCAATTGACTCAAATTATGTCAATTAGCCTATCAGAAACTTCTAAAGCCATGACATCATTTTCTGGAATTTTCCAAGCTGTTTAAAGGCACAGTCAACTTAGTGTATGTAAACTTATGACCCACTGAAATTGTGATACAGTGAATTATAAGTGAAATAATCTGTCTGTAAACAATTGTTGGAAAAATTACTTGTGTCATGCACAAAGTAGATGTCCTAACCGACTTGCCAAAACTATAGTTTGTTAACAAGAAATTTGTGGAGTGGTTGAAAAACAAGTTTTTAATGACTCCAACCTAAGTGTATGTAAACTTCCGACTTCAACTGTAGGTCTACTACTGCTGCTTTGTAGCCTACATCTAGTTAAGCTATAACTCCTTCATCTCCTAGCTAAGCTACATCTCCTACATCTCCTAGTTAGGCTATAATGGGTAACTATACTATAGTTACATAGTGTAACTGGGCCATTCCTACAATGCAGTGCCTTTTCTTACCCCAGGAAATATCACTTCTTCTTTAGTGTAAAATGTGGATTCCAAAAGGCTTTAAATATAAGGTCAGGTGTCCTTTACCCTAAAAACACAAAAATATGGATCTTGAAACTGAAATTTAATGCATTTTGGAACAGTTTTCTTTCAGTGGATGTAGGCGTTTTGCCATGTCCCTGGGTGTTATTCGTCTTCCACGAGAAATATAAGCCATTAAATATTTAGAATCTTTCTTCATTATTTTATAGTCCTAGTTAAATTATCTCTCAACAATAATTTTTTTTTCATGATTATTGTATTTTATTTAAGATTTTCTGTGTGACCCTGATATCACTTTCCACCCTGTTAGTTTGTTGTAATTCTCCACTTAAGAAAACAACCCTTAATTTCTTTGGTGAGAAAACAACGGTGCAAAGCTAAATAAATATAAACACTCAGTTGTATCTATTTGTCCATGTTTCATGTTGTTAGCCTATATGTCCAACTCATAAATGTCCACCCTGTTAGGCTAAATTATAGAGAGAATTCACCAAATTTCAAAAGCTTAAAATATGTTTGATAGAGAAGTAAAAATCATTTTCAAGTGTTCACCATTATGCTAGCTCAATCTTGCTCACTCACAGGGATATAACAGTTCCACCCTGTTAGGATTATGCACCTAACAGGTAAAACACATTTTTTTTAAATTAAGTACCTGAGCTTGACCAATATGTTTTTCTGAAAGTCAAACGTCCTTTTCTGAACTTTTTTTAAAAGTTACGAGGTCCAAAATGCACAGCATTGTAGGAATGACCCAACTATACTTTAGTTAGGCCTACACATTGTAATAATATGATATCAAACAGTGTCCAATGTAAGCATTGTCTTCATTACAGAGAATGGTCCAACCATATAATAATAGTCTAATCTTTGTTTCACTTCAGTGAGTTGTACAGGATTGCATGTAATATAGTGGGAGGGTAGTAGAATGACGTACATAGAACTGGAGGTAGGCAGACCATACAACTAAGGTTGCATCCCAAATGGCACCCTATTCCCTACACTCTCAAAAGGGTTATTTGGCTGTCCCCATAAGAGAACCCGTTTTGGTTCCAGGTATAACCATGTTGGCTTCCATGTAGAGCCCTCTGTGGAAAGGGTTCTACATGGATCCCAAAATGGTTATACTTGGAACCAAAAGGGTTCTACCTGGAACCAACAAGGGTTCTTCAAAGGGGTCTCTTATGGGGATAGTCGAAGAACCCTTTTAGGTTCTAGATGGCACCTTTTCTAAGAGTACACATAGTACTCTTAGAAAAGTAGAGCCCTATGGGCCCCGGTCAAAAGTAGTGCACTATATAGGGAATAGGGTGCCATTTGGGAGGCAGCCTAGAACAGGTAGGCCATATAACTTGTCCTCCCAGCCCTTCAGTCCAGCCAGTCAGTTTTCTTATCTACTTGTACAGGTAATCATTAAGTGCAAAACGTAACATTGCAGTGATGTTACCCACTCAGGCCAGAGCAGCTGCAATAACACGATAACAATTGATGCTGAGTAACTATTACCCTCTCTCTATAGTGACTTTTGTATTGGCCTAGTTGTGAATGAACAGGCTTAACACCTGTATAGCCTGTAGCTTACTTATCAACTTGTGTGTGTGTGTTTATTTTCCTACTCTCCACTGCTGTAGCCAGATTGGTCACAGGACAGTCCAGGGAAAAAAACACAGTCACGCTGACTACTTCAATTCTGTCCTAATATAAGTCACTCACTCTGTCTTCCTCAGAATGAAGTACGTCACTCAGCCCAACCACTAGCCGAGGCTCTGATCTATCTTACCCACTCCCCGCCAGACCTGGGTTCAGACAATACTTTGAGCGTTTGCTCGTCTGCCTGGAGAGCCAGGTGGGTGGGGTTTGCACTTTTGAGACTTCTCTATTGGTTCCATTGCAACAGGCACGCTCAATCAAGCACAGGTGCAGTATTTGAAATGATTTCTAATGGTATTTGAACCCATGTCTGGGGGGGACGGGACTCCGCATTCCCTTGTGTGGAATCTGTAGACACTCAAGCTCTCCAAGAGCTGTGATGTCGTCTAAAAGCACATTGACACTAGTCACAGTGACTAAGAGAAACTGTGACTCCTCCCAAGAGGATTCATGGGTGTGACTTTTGTTCTGACTGGAGTGATTGAGGTTAGATCGCTTCAGAATGTTCGTTAGCTGAGTCATTCGCTTGTCGTATAACACTAAATCACTCTCGCTCAAAAATGACAGCTCTAGATTGATACTCAAACTCAATCCGCTATCTGTTTCACTATTGTTGAAGTGAAAGAAACAACAGTGAAAACAAGCAAATCAATCAAATCAAAGAAGAGGGTCAGGGTGGGTTAAATTTGGATACCAGGCAAAAGGTTTGGCACCAAACATGTAAAAACAACATCTGAAGATGGTTGTCAATAAGGATGACCATTGACCAATAAAACAACTGTTAGATAACAGGGCTGGGAACTGCCAGAGGCCTCACGATAGGATATTATCACGATACTTTGGTGGCTGTACGATATGTGTTGCTATTCTCACGATTCTATATGTATTGCAATTCGATACTGTGATTTTATTCGATGTTCCCAACATATTGCTCACCGTATGTCTGCTGCAGAGGGACAAGAGAGAGCCATGAGAAACAAGTTTTGATCAGTCAAGGAAATAAAAGTGCTAAAAACAAATAGGATCTTTATTTAAAAGAAGATGGCGAACAAGCTATGAAGGGAAAATACTGATATTTTGGTGCAGATACAGCCAACTAGTGCAACATTTTTATTGTAATATCCCGATATGTAAATGTATTGATTCCCCCCATCACTATTAGATAAACACTATCCACCCTAACACCGAACTGTCCTGTCTTTCTCTCTTCTCTTCTAGTTGCCAACGGCGCCCAGACCTTCCCAGTAAACACAACAGTACAAATTGAGATTCCAGAGCGGGGCGACTTCTGGGAAAGCTTCTAGAGTGGAGCAACTGATCAACCAAACTAAACTGAGCTCTCCCTCTCATTCCTGAATCCTGAGGGCTGCTAGCTTACGCTGACGACATTTTTGGCACCTGCTCTTTTTTCTCTCTGTACAGAGTTTAGGAGTTTACACCCCTCTACCACCCTATCCTTATCCCTCTTCTTCCCAACTCCTGGCAGAAGTGTAGCTAGCTCCATGAGCTAAGTCCTGATTTTATAATTATGACCACCATTTTAAGATGCAGCAGTATATCAGTGTCTGTTTTTTGGGCCTCAGAGTGAAAAATCAATAAGCAAGTTTTGACCTGCGATCGCTTATCTTCACAGGCAAAACATTTTTCAGTTGGAAATTGATGTCTTTGGACTCTGTGGACGCTTGAAATAACTTAACTTTTAAAAAGACAACTTCTGAACTGAGTAGTTGGACTTGAGAGAAGATGTCAGAGTACTAGACGCATCTGTCTGTCTGTCTTTTTCTGACTGTTGATGACTCTCTCCTTTGTTCAGAAAGTTCCCCTTTAGGAGAAAATCACATCAACAAGCGAACGTTAAATAATTTCCCTACTGCGGCTTGTAAGACCTGCTGCATACTTCCTGCCATAAAGACCATACATCTTTCTGTCCCTTTAATTAAAAGACTAGAGAAGAAGAGAAGTTTACTCGAGGGCAGGTGGGAGAGAATCTAGAACACTGGTTTGAATGATGCGATAAATCGCAGTGGATTACGATTGGCCTGGTTATAGCATACATAACCATGACTGGCAGTATTTTTAGTTTTACACTAGCACCTGAATGTACACTATGGATGGGCTTGTGGAATAAGTAGGACTGTACAAAAAACTCTTATAGACACAATGGCTGGAATTGAGGAATAAGGAGTAAGGGCTAAGAAACTGTTTTACGGACCTTTCTAAGAGCGCCGATTTTGATACTCTCTGAACTCTAGTCACAGACATACATTCAACCAAAAACAACAAAGACCTTAGGAAAAGGGTCCTAGCCTTCTACAATCCCTCCCTAACTTCTCCAGTTTTCAACCTTTCCCTAGTGTCTCCTTGCCCCTCAGCGAGCAAGGATGTCCGGCAGTAGTCACCCCCAACACTGTTCTTAGTTGTTGTCGCAGCTTCAACAGAAGCACCAGGAAGGATCCTTCGTCAGTCAGGATGTCTAACGAGTGCCCGACGGAGTGCAAGGCGGTGGTGACGCCATCGACGCGCAACGGCCACCGCGTCTTCAGCTACACGCTGGAGAGCCACACAGCGGCCGCCTTCGCCATCATGAACGAGCTGCGGCTGGACGGCCAGCTGTGCGACGTGACGCTGCGTGTATGCTACAACGACCTGGAGGCCGTGGACTTCGTGGCACACAAGGTGTGTTGCATGGTGTCAATAATGGTTATGCTAGGGACGGAGTCTGGTGTAGTGGTAACGCTCCCGACTTCGGACCACTCATGCCCCCTTGGCGACGGGGGGTCTGTGCCCTTCCCTTCTGGTCCTCATCCTATGTCTTGTTTCTAACACTATTCTGTCTGTTTTGCACTCCGATCTCCTTTAAAGCTCTAATGCAGCCGTTTAAAAAAAAATACATATCAAATCATTTCTGGGTAACAATTAAGGACCTTACTGTGATTTTGTTTTTCAATTAAAATTGTCAAAAATAAACTAAAATAGCTTCCTAGCAAAGAGCAATTTGTGGTCTAAGTAGGGAGGGGAAAACTGAAAATTAGCTGTTATTTGGTTTGGAACTCTCCTTCTTATTGGTCTATTAACGAATTTACCCTCTGGTGATGTCACCAGGCAGGCCAAAACTCCATCGGACAGCTCTTATGCTAAAAGGGCATTATCATCATTTTCACAATTTCACAGTATTATTCCAACCTCAGTGTGAAAATGTATATAAAACACAGGAAAATCACGTTTTTGAAAGCACTTGGCCTTTAATTTTTTACAATAATAATAATGGTTATGCTAGTGAATGAGGGGGACCTTTTAAAACCATCTTGTGAAAGAGGAGTGCATGGCGATCTTGGGGAATCTCATAACGAATTGGAAAAAGTTGCATAACCGATTATATTGCTTCATTGAATTGTTCGTATACAGTAGGAACCCTACTTATATGTTTGAGATATCAACCTGACAGTTCACGTCTACAGGTGGTGCTGGCATCGTCCTCTCCGGTCTTCAGAGCCATGTTCACCAACGGCCTGAAGGAGTGTGGGATGGAGGTGGTGCCCATCGAGGGGATACACCCCCGGGTGAGTGTTATAACACATTTTATAAGACTTACCATAGGCATGTAATAAACCTTTATACCTGTTGGCCTAAAGTAAAGTGTTAACTAACTCTATTGAAACCAACTGTATCCAAATCATGTGAGAATCAGTGAGTAATAGTGGGGAACACTGGATAGAGGAGGGAGACTAGTGTCAGTAGGAGGAAGGGAAGGCCGCGTTTTATCCAGACGTAACAGTAGAGCTTGACTTTTAGAAATCACTGTTGTAATTATCCACGTTGCATTCAAGATAGGAATGGATTCACTCCACATTTTCCTACGAGTGACCAAAGATTGACTCTATAGGAAAGACAGTTGTATTTCAGTAGTAAGAATACGCACATACACACACACACACACACCTGCTTTTATCGCTGGCTTTCTTGTTCCAGCTGGTGCGTACAGCCCCACTGAGTTATCTCAGAGAGATCGTAATCATGCCCCTTCCTTTAGACACACGCACACAGGCAGACATGCCAAGCTCACAGAGCGTGCCGGATTAGCCATGTTGACTAATGAGGGAACTGATAAGCCAGCAGCTCTCTGACTGCTCTCTGTCAAAGGCTAACTCAGAACTGTGCCACACTGCCATGGCTTTAATAGTATTTATTGTGTTACTATTTTCAATTTTTATTTGCTAATTGTCTTACTTTTTAACTCTGCATTGTTGGGAAAGGACTCGTAACTAAGCATTTCACGTTAAAGTTTTATTCGGCGCATGTGACAAATACAATTTAGATGAGTTTTATTTGATTGTGTAGTTCCTCAATACTGAGGCAGTTTGTGTCAGTCTGGACCCTCATGCAACGATAATAATAAAAATGAATCAACCCCTTTCTGTCCTTGTTTTCTCCTTGATCTTGTCTAACTGTGGCTCTACTCTCGTCTCATTCAATATTTCTCCCACCTCTCTCTCTCTTCTTTCTCTCTCTCTCCTCTCTTCTCTCTCTCTCTCTCTCTCTCTCCTGCCCTCCCACACCCCTTTCCTTTACTCTTTCCTTTCCCCATCTCTTCTCTCCATCTCCAATCTTTTCTCTTCCTTTCTCTCAGGTAATGGGCAGGCTGATAGAGTTTGCCTACACGGCCAGCATCTCTGTGGGGGAGAAGTGTGTGATCCACGTCATGAACGGCGCCGTCATGTACCAGATCGACAGTGTGGTCAAGGCCTGCTGCGACTTCCTGGTTACACAGCTGGACCCTAGCAACGCCATCGGCATAGCCAGCTTCGCCGAGCAGATCAGCTGCACGGAGCTCCACCAGAAAGCCCGGGAATATATCTACATGAACTTCAGCCAGGTATGTGGCGTAGATAAAGTGCATTCGGAAAGTATTCAGACCTCTTGACTTTTTCCACATTTTGTTACGTTACAGCCTTAAAGGGATAGTTCGGGTTTTTAGCAAATATCTACCTCACCAGAGTCGGATGACCTCGTGGATACTATTTTTATGTCTCTGCATCTAATTTAGTATGAAGGAAGTTAGAGGTAGTTTCGCAAGCCAATGCTAACTAGCATGCTAGCTGTACCCGAAGACTTCCCGTCTTTTCACTAAGCTAGTTAGAATTGGCTCGCAAAACTACCTCTAATTTCCTTCATACTGGACACAGAGACATAACATGGTATCCACAAGTTCATCTGACTCTGGGGAAGTAGATAACAGGCTTCATTGCCAAAATCCCGAACAATCCCTTTAAAATACACACATCCCGTTAGCTTTCCCCCCTCATAATTGATTCAGGATCAGCTTTGCCTAAAAAAATAGTTATTTGGGTTTTGCGATTTCCCCAAACCATAGAGGTAGAATCCTTTTAAACTCATGAAGGGAGTGAACAAGTGCACACTTCGGAGAGAAGGATACTGAATTGGGCTGCAGCTGGAGTTCCAGTATCCAGAGCATGTTGATGATACCAAGTGTTTCACCATGACACTTTGCTCCTTAACCTTTCCATATGCCCTATGGGTTTTTCCAGGAAATAACCACGTTGCCTGTCTCTGATCAGTTGAATTGATTCAAGCCGATACTGTTCAGCTCTCCTAATCTCGATTTGATATGGATGAGTCATTCAGTCAACCTTATCATTAGTTTCATTGTGGTCCTCTGTAGCTCAATTGGTAGAGCATGGCGCTTGTAACGCCAGGGTAGTGGGTTCGATCCCCGGGACCACCCATATGTAAAAATGTATGCACACATGACTGTAAGTCGCTTTGGATAAAAGCGTCTGCTAAATGGCATTATATATTATTATTATTATATTATATTTCACTGTCACTGTGTCAGACCATTCAGCTGCTATAAAGATGATCTGTAGTTCCTTACTGTAACTGGTGTCTTTGAAAAGCCAGAGACTGTTTCCTCAACTGAATCACTGTGTTTAGTTAAGGGAAACATCAAGGCTTTGCTAGGGTGGTGCATCACCACCTGCACCACAGTGTGTTATTACTAAGCAAATAGTCTCAGCTGGTCTGTACACCATCTTTGTTTCTGTAGTCTGTCTTTTCTGCATTGGCCCTTGGTGAACACTCAACATGAATAATCGCCCTGTGCTATTGTGTGGTAGTGGGTTAGGTGAGTGTGTGTTGGGTTAGTTTTTGTGCGTGCCTTGGGTGAGCAATGTGTGGAATGGGTGAGTCGTGTGGGCGGGCTCATGGGGTTTACCTGTATGTTCAATGTACTAGCAGTCAGTCTGCATAACTTCACTGGGAGTCAGACTGAAACTTAACATGGTTGGCTGGTTGGCTGGCTGGTTACCAGGAAGAGAGGTATCTCATATGTTCTACAAAGATCACTGATTCACACATATATACACACACACACACACCCAAAATAATGATCATGAGTCATAATAAGATGAATACCAGAGGTGTACTGTGTGCTTCAGTGTACTCATTGAATATTGTTTTCTCCAAAATGCTTTGTTACTCCCCTTTTAATTCTAAAAGCCTAACAGTTGCCCATGCCCCATATCCAATAATTCCTTGTTATTCTCCATGACTTCATTTTAGACGGGCGACCAAGTGATGCCTGTCTAAAACAGTCTCCTTCTTTTCCTCCTTCTCCCCTTTAGGTGGCGACCCAGGAGGAGTTCTTCAACCTCTCCCAATGCCAGCTGGTCACCCTCATCAGCCGTGACGAACTCAACGTGCGCTGTGAGTCAGTGGTTTTTCAGGCTTGTGTGGCGTGGGTCCGGTACGACCGGGAGAACCGGCGGCCCTATGTCCAGGCCCTGCTCCAGGCAGTGCGGTGCCACTCCCTCACCCCACACTTCCTCCAAGCCCAGCTGCAGTCTCTGGAGTGGGACGACCAGTGTAAAGACTACCTGGCTCAGATCTTCCAGGATCTCACCCTCCACAAGCCCACCAAGGTGAGATGGATGGGTGGTTGATATAGTTTTTTATAACGTTTTTTTAATGGTACAGTTAAAAAGTACAAAACCCTCCTTTCCATTTGGACCCTTGTTGTTTCTGATTTACATCAATGACCTTGCTGCTGTATCTAGCACTTAACATCCAATACTGTTTCCTGATGATGCCAAGAACCTTGATTTTAAATTAAGTTTAAAAAGTACAAAACCCAGAAGATGATAACATTATACAACAGAACTTATTTCCAACACGTATTTTCCTCCAAGGTAATCTCC
This sequence comes from Coregonus clupeaformis, assembly GCF_020615455.1. Taxonomy (NCBI): domain Eukaryota; kingdom Metazoa; phylum Chordata; class Actinopteri; order Salmoniformes; family Salmonidae; genus Coregonus; species Coregonus clupeaformis. The sequence continues at coordinate 5,529,528 of NC_059229.1, forward strand.
TGATTGATCGATTGATTGATTTTTGTGGTCCTCCTAGGTGATCTCGTGCCGCACGCCCAAGGTGCCCCAGCTCATCTACACGGCAGGGGGGTACTTCCGCCAGTCCCTGTCCTACCTGGAAGCCTACAACCCCTGTACCGGGTCCTGGCTGAGGCTAGCTGACCTTCAGGTCCCCCGGAGTGGCCTGGCCGCCGTGGTCATCTCTGGGCTGTTCTACGCTGTCGGAGGAAGGAACAACGCTCCTGACGGGAATATGGACTCCAACACGTTGGATTTGTATAATCCCATGAACAACTGCTGGTTGCCTTGTGCTCCCATGAGTGTACCAAGGAACAGGATAGGAGTGGGGGTGATTGACGGGATGATCTATGCTGTTGGAGGGTCGCATGGATGTATTCATCATAACAGCGTGGAGAGGTTCGTAGAACTGAGATCTGATTGGGAGGTTTGATGAAGGAAGCGGGAGTTGCGTTTTGTGTCCTTAGATTGGGGTTATGATTGGTTAGATATGTAGGATTGGAACAGTGCCCTTGGCGCCATAGGACTTGGTATTTTGTGCGGAACAAAGTGACGTATTGATATGGAACTTAACATATTTTATACAAGGAAGTATATACAGTATTATTATTTTTTATCTCAAGGAAAGTATTTGTTGATTGTGCCTGAAAATAGACCAGGAAGAAATTACTTTGATGTCACAATTTTCCAACCTAAATATAGTCCAGTTGGTTGATTCTGTCTCGATCCTGCTCTGCAAGTTTTGTCAGTGTGTCTGACTAACAGTGTCTGTCTCTCCACTCCTCCTCAGGTATGACCCGGACAGGGACCAGTGGCACCTGGTGGCCCCCATGTTGACTCGGCGTATCGGGGTGGGCGTGGCGGTGATCAACCGGCTGCTGTACGCGGTGGGGGGGTTCGACGGCACCCACCGCCTCTCCTCCTCAGAGTGTTACAACCCAGAGAGAGATGAGTGGAAGAGCATGTCTGCCATGAACACTGTGCGCTCTGGAGCAGGTGAGGAACAAAGGGGGCACACTGACTTTGGACAGAATTTATGGTCTGATTCTCTACCCTTCTCCCGAAGTGTGCACTTACACGCCCCTTCATTTATTTAAAAGGCGTGGACAGGTGTAAGGAATATGGTGGAAACTCTCCAGCCATGCTTACACAAATCCAATGTTTTCAAATGGATTTTAAATGCACTTTTTTGGGTGAAGGGTAGAGAATCAGAGTGAAACCTGTGTGTAGGCCTAAAGTCCCACCTGTGTCAAGAAGGGCCTTCTAATAATGAACTTTGACACATCAGGTGTGTGTGCGCTGGGGAACCGTATCTACGTGATGGGGGGCTACGACGGCACCAACCAGCTGAACACAGTGGAGCGCTACGACGTTGAGACTGACACCTGGAGCTTTGCAGCCTCCATGAGGCACCGGCGCTCTGCCCTGGGGGTCACCGCGCACCATGGGAAGATCTATGTACTGGGTGGGTATTGTAAAAACTGTTGCCAGTGCAACAATGCTCCAGTGTAATTATGAGTAATTTGCTTCGGTGCAAGAATTCTTTCTTTGAACGCCGTAAACAAAGCCCTAGAGGCCGCCCCAAATACCCATGTGTTTTAGCTGATACATTTCTAGTCTTGCCTACTATGACAGAATCAACCCCCATATGATGTGCAGTAGCAGTATTTAGTACTACAGATTTTAGGTCACTTTTAGTTTTACAGTCTCAAGTGGGGTGACATAGAGAGAGCATGTCTTATTTTTTTAAGTGTTTTTTGTGTGAATTTTTTTTTAATGAACTTTTTATTTATTTATTTTAATTTGAGACGTAATATATCTGGTGGTGACCCACAGAGTAGGACTGATTATGGCAAGTCAGTTTATATTTGACAGCTAGCTCGATTTGTATAATGCAGCAGCAACACCTGGTCAACAACATCAGCTTTTTGGCCTCCTGCTCCAGTTCCTAGAGGGAGGTGGTGCAGAGGCTCGCGTCATAGGGGGCTTTTCAGGACTACTGCTGAGGTGTGGTGGTCTTACTGGCACTTTTACAGTGGCCGAAGCATCACCCAGGCGCGTGCTACATTTCAGTAGTGGACGATCCAGCCTGATCTACAGAGGAGGGGCTGTGAACATCGAAGACGACGAGGTGCCCGATGAAGAGCTCCATGGCCGGTCTGTCAGATGTCTCTACCTCCCTGCCAGGCTGTACCATCAATGCTCCATCCGCTCATGATACTACCTTTCTGAACTGCCTATCATCTAAAGCTGTGGAAGACCATCGCCCAATAACTGCCAGATCCTCCATTTTGTTTTGTTAAATTCGTTTGTTTGGTTTGTTTTTAAAGCGGCTTTGAGATTCAACATGTAATGAAAAGCATAAAATGCATGTATTATTATTTACATTTGAGATACAATTATCTTATGTTATAAAAGTGTTATAAATCCCATCATATGTCCTAAAGAGTGATTCTCCTCTCCTCCCCCATTCTACAGGAGGTTATGACGGGAACACGTTCCTGGACAGCGTGGAGTGTTATGACCCGGAGACCGACACGTGGTCGGAGGTGACCCGCATGATGTCGGGCCGCAGTGGCGTGGGCGTGGCCGTTACCATGGAGCCCTGCCAAAAGGACCTGGCCCAGTGTCTGAAGCATGAGAGGACGGAGGTCACTGGCGGTTGTGAGGGTGGTAGTTTAGGGTGTTCAGGGACAGGAGGGTTCGTACCATAACTCCAGACACGGTGCCTTCGGCAAGGGGACTTGAGTCGTACGCTCGCCACCATCCCTGGCTGAGTCTTCTTCAGTCCTCAGTCTTCCATGGAAAAGTGCCCCCACCTTGAATAGAAAACAGAAACACAGGTCTTCTGAAAAACACAAGATCGCAGAGGCCCTCCGTAGCCCTGTTGGTTTCACACAACTTCAGTCATGTGACAAGTTGTTTAATGATAAATTGTTTGATTTGATATAGTTTATGATCCAGCACGTTGATTCACTCACTGTTCCTGTGAGAACAATGCAGATGGGCAAAGTCATAGAATGTTTCATCTGTTCTACTCTACTTCTATGTGATCCATCCCATACCACCACAGTAGCATTATAGCGCCCCCTTGGACCAATGACCAATGTTTCCCTGGTCTACACCAAGAGGAGAAAGGGCTGTACAATATATTTGAAAGGCTACTAACTAACCTCTGTCTACTGAATTAGTAGTCACTTTTTTCTATTTCAAGACCAGCCTGTGCAGGTAAACCAAATATTTTGGGGAGGGGAAGAAATATACAAAATTGCATACTTTCAACAACAAAAAGACAACGTACTTGTAAGACAAAGTACCTGTTGCTGAGAATTTTCCTGCACAGCAGTAAATGCAAACGTGTAGTGTATTCAAGGTTTAAAAAGGCTTCTAAAGTTTGTAATTTCCACTTTAAATGTCAGATTTGATTTGTCCTAACGAAAAATGTATCAACCCCTACACAAAAATGTCCATTAATTATAATCCACATAATTCACATTTCCTGTTGCTGCAGGACTATTTTCCTGCTGTAGCAAACTCTCAAATTAAAGATCCTACATCTGTAGTACTTTTGGCAACGTCTGTGGACATATGGGGAATTTTAGGGTTTTCCTAATGCAAAGTGCCATTAATTACTATGCCTGCTGGCATGATTACCATCATCAGTATACAGACCACTCTCTGGTGCCTGAGGTGGCAAGAAAGCGCGTTGGTGCTTGGGCCAAGGGTTGGAGACTTAGCCTACAGTGGTCGAAGTACGCCTAGAGAGCCCCAAGACTGAGTCTAGATACTATCGGCTCAATACCGTCGCAAACCAATCATAAAGAGAATGAGAATACTGTAGCACTGAATCGTTTTTAGAGTAGGAAACTCACAAGGTCTGCCCATGAGGACAAAAGTGTCAATGAATGTTTAAACATTACACACAAATATATCTCCAAACTCCCCTTGCGATTGCTATTGGGTTTTAACACTTGTACACACATCTGGCCAAACCACAAGTCAAGTGACCATTGTTGTGGATTAAGTCACATTGATAATGTCACTAAATGAGAAGGAAAGGAAAGGGTAAGTCCCAAATGGCACCCTATTCCCTATGTCGTGCACTACGTTTGACCAGAGCCCTATGGGCCCTTATCAAGAGTTGTGCACTAAAAATTGCCTGATGACTCACGCTGAATTGAATTCCGCTGCTCTATGGATGGAGAAGAAAATGTCAGTGGGCCGGAGCCAGCCAAAACTAAATGGAGAAAAGGGTGCCATTTAGGAAGGGCTACTTAAAGAAATGTATTTGTAACAGCGGTTTAAACTAAGTTTTTAGTGATGTTTTGTACATTGATATTCTATTCCAATAGAGTCTTGTACAGAAGAATTTAAGAGGTGACGTTTTTTATTTATTCATTTTCTGGCCTTGTTTGCTTTGACTGACAACAACGACTTTGTATTAAAATTGGACTCTGATATTGTTGTTTTCCTGATAATGAGCAGCATGCATTGTATTTAGGCATGCCTGTTGAATGCCTAAATTTGAACATTTGTAAAGATATGTTGCCTCTTTTGAAAGGGACTTTTTTTCCTCTTCTCAGAAGTTAAAACAAATGTAATAGAATAAAGAAATGCTTTGTACATTTTTCAGCAAACACACACTGTACAAAACACATTGTATATTAAAATAATGTTTATTTTAACCGTGGCATATGTTTCTTTGTCGAAATCCCAGTTCTGGGCTCGTATTCACACAGCATCTGATTTTAGGAGTGCTGATATAGGATACGTTTTTGCCTTTTTGATCATAATGAATAAGATTAACAGGGTGATCTGATCCTAGTTTAGCAATACTCCAATTAGCTTTGAGAGAAAGGCACCTGGATCCGGATTCCCAAAAGCATCTTAAAGCTAAATTCATCGTTAGAACCATTGATGAATTTAGCCTTAATGCTTTTTGGGATACCGGGCCCTGATCAGGGAGTGTCTGCACAAAGACAGTACGAAGATGGGCAGAAACTGCTAATCCAATAGAAATCCCCGATCACGCTTGTAGGCGACGTCATGGCGACTTTGGCTGGCTAAACTCATGCGCAGAACACGTCTTCGGGTCTAACGGTCGTCTCACGCAGAACTGCGCATGTGCAGGCCTTCAAGTTAAAGGCACGGCCTTCGCTATAAAGTTTTGACGAAAATGAAAACTTGTCAGTTTGTCAATTTCACGAGGTTAGAGTAATAACATGCTCAACTACTTAAGACATTGGCTCGAATCTAGGTTGTGCCTTTTACATTTCGAAAAAATGTACAACTAAGGAAGAATGTTTCACTTCTCTCATTGACTTCTCTAAGGCCAAACCCCGGCCTGGTCTGATTCGCAAGCGTTCCCAGAAGTCTCGCGATGTTGCTCCTCTGGGTTTAGAAACTCTGTGGTCTGCATCATGTTGCCACAAGATGGCGCCTAAACACAGATTTTCGTCATACCAGTTATTGATGATAACGTTGATGTGGATTTTGGATTAAATTAGCAAAATAACATTCATAGTTTACATATTTTATTATTAATGGTTTAATGTTTCATATTTGTTCAATATTATTTCTTATTTTATTATGTAACTACAAGCTGTAGGCTATAACCCCAGTAATTAATAGTAAGTACAGGCCATTCATGATGACTTGACATTTTGCATTCCCTTGGTGAATCTGGCAGCGGAATGCCAAATAGGCACTGGGCTACAGTAGATTTAGAACAGTAGCCTAAACTCAACTCCATATACACTACATGACCAAAAGTATGTGGACACATGCTCGTCGAACATCTCATTCCAAAATCGTGGGCATTAATATGGATTTGGTCTGCCCTTTGCTGCTATAACAGCCTCCACTCTTCTGGGAAGGCTTTCCACTAGATGTTGGAACATTGTTGCGGGGACTTGCTTCCATTCAGTCACAAGAGCATTAGTGAGGTTGGGCACAGATGTTGGGCGATTAGGCCTGGCTTGCAGTGCTAGCTGTGCCACTAGAGATCCTGGTTCGAATCCAGGCTCTGTCGTAGCCGGCCGCGACCGGGAGACCCATGGGGCGGCGCACAATTGGCCCAGCGTCATCCAGGGTAGGGGAGGGAATGGCCGGCAGGGATGTAGCTCAGCTGGTAGAGCATGGTGTTTGCAACGCCAGGGTTGTGGGTTCGATTCCCAAGGGGGGTATAAAAAATAAAATAAAATATTTAAAAAAATAATCAAAACAAAATAATGTATGCACTCACTAACTGTAAGTCGCTCTGGATAAGAGCGTCTGCTAAATGACAAAAATGTAAAATGTAAAATGCTTGCAGTCGGCGTTCCAATTCATCCCAAATGTGTTCGATGGGGTTGAGGTCAGGGCTCTGTGCAGGCCAGTCAAGTTCTTCCACACCGATCTCGACAAACCATTTTTGTATGGACCTCGCTTTGTCCATGGGGGCATTGTTATGCTGAAACAGGAAAGGGCCTTCCCCAAACGGTTGCCACAAAGTTGGAAGCACAGAATCGTCTAGAATGTCATTGTATGCTGTAGCGTTAAGATTTCCCTTCACTGGAACTAAGGGGCCTAACCCGAACCATGAAAAACAGCCCCAGACCATTATTCCTCCTCCACCAAACTTTACAGTTAGTACAATGCATTGGGGCAGGTAGCCTTCTCCTGGCATCCGCCAAACCCATATTTGTCTGTCGGGACTTCCAGATGGTGAAGTGTGATTAATCACTCCAGAGAACGTGTTTCTACTACTCCAGTCCATTAGAGGCTAGCTTTACACCACTCAAGCCGACACTTGGCATTGCGCATGGTGATCTGCGTTATTTTCTTTGGGTGTTGCTAATCTGTAGTTTTTGCAAAAAAAATAGCATTCTATGTGATGTCTGTCAAATTGCGCTGCGAAATGTATGAAGTTTACCACTTCAAACATGCACTACCAGTCTTCTGGTTACTTGTATAAAGATCAATTATTTAATGCTAACTGTGTACCTGTGCTTGTCCTGATTGTTATAGAGTTGTCAGTGGGAGTTGCAATGCATCGTTTTTGATTTAAAACATTGCTTTCTATGCATCCCCTGCCAAAACTGAGCTGCCCCTTCTCCATTAACAACGGCTCCCTTGGTGGAGGTCGGTAAAATGCTATTTTTATTTTAAAAAACTGCTGATTGCAGCACCCAAATAAAGGAATGCAGTTACACAGGACAAACATAGGTACAAGGTAAACATTAAAGAATGGGCATTTTTGTAAGTATCGACTGATTCCGACTCGATGTGGTCAGAGGTACACTGCCGACACTCATCGCAACTCGGCTCCATTGAAATTAATGGAGTTGAGTTTCCTTAGCGACAGCTAGGCTACTTTCCTGCCTAGAAATTATTATACAGACCAAGAAAGAAACAAAACATGCTGAATAATAATGATGATGTACTTCTCTTTATTCTAGATCAATGTCAAGGTGACATTCTTATTTAATAGCCTATGTAAGCAAAACATTGACACATCCGTTGATTTTTTTTTTGTTGGCATGACTGTCACTGGGTGGGCCAGTCAAAGGAAGATTGAGCGTCGATGCGTCGTACGTGTTTTAGGAGGCAGAAGGCTTGTATTACCTGTATGGACTTCGACAATCATGTGTGGCGTGGTAGGCTACTAAACGACACCTCACACTCAAACAACTATCTCAAACTTAAACTTGGGTCCATGTTGTCATCGACTAAAAGCCGAAAACAAGAAGGATTTCCCGGCATCAATAGCCTATTGACTTGCCCGGCAGCAATGCGTCGGCGTTCTGATACTTTCTTTTAGGAGAGCAACTCGCGGACTACCCCCCTCCCCCTGTGGATCTCGCACGAGCTCAGGTAAATTGCCCGTTCTGAAACAATTCATATCAGAAATATATGAGAACTTTTGGTTATTTAAACGTATTCTTTATCCTTAATACATTTTAACTTAAAAAATAACTCCTATGAATTGTTTTGAAAAGAGTTTATGTGAATTTATAGTCTAAGCCTATACTTTTGTAAACGAAGATGAGGTCTTCAATTTTGTCTGACAGGTGTTTTTCTCAGAAGGTATGGCGGTGGCCATAACGAACTGTAAAATCAATTGGCTCATGTGCAATAGTCTGTGTTTTCCTGATTCATTGGGTAGTGCACTGTAATACATGTGTCATAAAGTGTCCGTTTTATTACTTATAGGATAAGTTATAGACTGGCTACCCTATAAAAGTGTAAGCTACTTTCACAAAGCATGTTGAAATGTTCATAGTTTTGGTCAATATAAGTAAAGTTTTCAGAATGAAATAGTTGCATTCTCAGTCATTAGCTAGGCTAGTTGCTTTAAATCCACTGACACGTGGGAGACAACATTACTAAGCCTGTTGTGAAATAGTCATGTACCTCTTGAATTTAGAGGCTTATACCAACAGTGAACACCCAAGATATGATTACCTCAACTGTATCACTTTCCTTAAAGAGAGAGACCTCTCTTTGTTGATCAGCCGTTGTTGTATTGTCATACTATACAGAACAAAAATATAAATGCAACATGCAACAAGTTCTAAGATTTTACTGAGTTACAGTTCATATAAGGAAATCAGTCAATTTAAATAAATTCATTAGGCCCAAATCTAAGGATTTCACATGACTGGGAATACAGATATACATCTTTTGGTCACAGATACCTTTAAAACAAAGGTAGGGGCGTGGTTCAGAAAACCAGTCAGTATCTGGTGTGACCACCATTTGCCTCATGTAGCGCGACACATCTCCTTCTAATAGAGTTGATCAGGCTGTTGATTGTGGCCTGTGGAATGTTGTTCCACTCCTCTTCAATGGCTTGCGAAGTTGCTGGATATTGACGGGAACTGGAACACGCTGTCGTACACGTCAACCTGGAGCATCCCAAACATGCTCAATGGGTGACATGTCTGGTGTGTATGCAGGCCATGGAAGAACTGGGACATTTTCAGCTTCTAGGAATTGTGTACTGCACATTTTAGAGTGGCCTTTTATTGTCCCCAGCACAAGGTGCACCTGTGTAATGATCATGCCGTTTAATCAGCTTCTTGTATGCCACACCTGTCAGGTGGATGGATTATCTTGACAAAGGAGAAATGCTCACTAACAGGGATGTAAACAAATTTGTGCACAACATTTGAGAGAAATAAGCCTTTTGTGCGTATGGAACATTTCTGGGATCTTTTATTTCAGCTCATGGAACATGGGACCAACACTTTACATGTTGCGTTTATGTTTTTGTTCAGCGTAGTTTATCCACTTTGGACTACAGTACCGGCTACAGGACAGCCCCTCATTTTTCCATGCAAGGCTCATAGATACTGTAGGAGACACATCAGGAGAAACACATTCTATTCCCTCCCCAACCCCTTTCGAAAACTCTAAATAAATCTTTCTTCCTAAATTATTGGTTATTATCAGGTAGAGACATGTTGCTTATAATCCAGTCTTTGTGTCAGATGAGTTTTCTAAGTAGTTGGCATTTAGTGTCATTAATCTTGCCCTGGAGGTCTCCTGGATATCTGTGCATTAGAGACCTCTCTAATGCCCAGAAAGCTCATTTTAAAACTCCCATTCACCAGCTCTGCAAGCGGCATAATGTCAAAATATACTCAGTGGCAAGTTTATTAGGCACACCACCCAGTTCACGAAATGGATCGCTCCTACAGTCAGTGAGTCACGTGGCCGTGGGTTGCTATATAAAGCAGGCAGACAGGCATCGAGGCATTCAGTTACTGTTCGATTGAACGTTAGAATGGACAAAACAAGTGACCTAAGCGACTTTGAGTGTGGTATGATCGTCGGTGCCAGGCACGCCGGATCCAGTATCTCAGAAACGGCCGCCCTCCTGGGGCTTTCACGCACGACAGTGTCTAGAGTTTACAGAGAATGGTGCAAGCTAACAGGCGGGCCACAAACAGACAAATAACGGCGCAGTACCACAGTGGTATGCAGAATGGCATCTCAGAACGCACAACTCGTCGATCATTGTCACGGATGGGCTATTACAGCAGACGACCACACCGGGTTCCACTCCTATCAGCTAAAAACAGTGGGCACGCGATCACCAACACTGAACAAATGAGGACTGGAAAAATATCGCCTGGTCCGACGAATCCCGGTTCCTGTTGCATCATGCTGATGGCAGAGTCAGGATTTGGTATAAGCAGCATGAGTCCATGGCCTCATCCTGCCTGGTGTCACGGTACAGGCTGGTGGTGTACTGGTGTGGGGAAGTTTTTCCTGGCAAATGTTAGATCCTTCGATAGCAATTGAGCAACGATTGAACGCCATGTCCCGAAAAAGTCAGGCTGCTGTGGAGGCAAAGGGGGGTCCAATCCGGTACTAGATGGGTGTACCTATAAATTGGCCATTGAGTGTACGTTCGTTATTCAGAAAATGTTCTCTGAGCAACTATCTTCATTTACTCCCGTTATGGCCGGTATGCACTTCCAAAAAAGGTTGCTTGTACATTTTTATTTACACCTTTTTTGAAAGCACATACCGGCCGTAACGGTGGTAAATGAAGATAGTTGCTCAGCAAAACTCTTTGGTGAGTAACAAACATATTTTGACATTATAACGTTTCAGAGTTGGTGAATGGGAGATTGAATGGGAGCTTCCTGGGCGCTAGAGGTTTCTAACTCACAGATACTGGGGCACCCTGTAGGCAGCTCTGCAGAGTGGTCACTAGCTGGCACAAGACATCAAACCTGATTTTATCCCTAATCCCTAACCCTAACTTTAAATATAGACCAAAAAGATCATTTTTGTCTTCATGAATTTTTACAATATAGCCGATTTTGACTTTGCAGCTGGCCATGCGGAAATCACTCGGTTCTGCCTCCAGGGCAAAATTCATGACAATAAACGTCAACCTGCGTTTTCTATTGTGGGGTGGGCTTACTATAACCTTAAACATATATATGTTGTAATATAGTGACTATAACTAAAGCCATACTTTATGATATAGTAATATGTTGTTTATGATATGCTTATTTTTGGTTTAATCCTCAACTGGTCACTTCCTCATTCTTTCTGCCTCCTCCTCTTCTTCCTCACTTTGCTACAGTGATCAGGATGATACCAGTAACTGAGTTTCGGAACTTTGCCTCATCACAGAACCCAGAGTTCCGGGTTCTAAAGCCATGGTGGGACGTGTTCTCGGAATACCTATGTATCGCCATGCTCATGATCGGAGTGTTCGGATGCACCTTACAGGTAAGACTAAACTCATACAAACTAACCACCAATTAATGACCCCTATACAATACCTTGAAGGTATACGTTTTTAATTCTATGATAAGTACGGTGCCTTCAGAAAGTATTCATACCCCTTGACTTTTCCACATTTTGTTGTTAAAGCCTGAATTCAAAATGGATTAAATAAAAAAAATTGTTCTTGGTAAGCAACTCCAGTGTAGAGTTGGCCTTGTGTTTTAGGTTATTTACCTGCTGAAAGGTGAATTCATCTCCCAGTGCCTGGTGGAAAGCAGACTGAACCAGGTTTTCCTCTAGGGTTTTGCCTGTGCTTAGCTCCATTCCTTTTCTTTTTTATCCTGAAAGATCCCCAGTCCTTAACAATTACAAGCATACCCATAACATGATGCAGCCACCACTATGCTTGAAAATATGGAGAGTGGTACTCAATAATGCGTTGTATTGGATTTTTCACTTTGTATTCAGGAAAAAGGTTTATTGCTTTTCCAATTTTCTTTTGCAGTTTTCTTTTAGTGCCTTGTTGCCAACAGGATGCATGTTTTGAAATATTTAGTAGAGGCTTCCTTCTTTTCACTCTGTCAATAAGGTTAGTATTGGTACCTACAATGTTGTTGATCCATCCTCAGTTTTCTCCTATCACAGCCATTAAACTCTGTAACTGTCTTAAAGTCACCATTGGCCTCATGGTGAAATCCCTGAGTGGTTTCCTTTTTCTCCAGCAACTGAGTTAGGAAGGACACCTGTATCTTTGTAGTGACTGGGTGTATTGATACACCATCCAAAGTGTAAATAATAACTTCACCATGCTCAAAGGGATATTCAACGTCTGTTTTTTATTTTATTTTTACCCATCTACCAATTGGTGCCCTTCTTTACAAGCCATTGGGAAACCTCCCTGGTTTCTGTCTTTGAAATTCACTGCTCGACTGAGGGACCTTAGAGATAATTGGATGTGTGGGGCACAGAGATGAGGTAGTCATTCAAAAATCTTGTTTAACACTATTATTGCACACAGAGTGAGTCCATGCAACTTATTATGTGACTTGTTAAGCAGATTTGTACTCCTGAACTTATTTAGGCTAGCAATAACAAAGGGGTTGAGTACTTATTGACTGAAGACATTTCAGCTTTTTATTTTGTATTAATTTGTAAGATAAATAACATAATTCCACTTTGACATTATGGGGTATTGTGTGTAGGCCAGTGACACACAAATCTTAATTTAATCAATTTTAAATTCAGGCTGTAACACTTGAAAAAGTCAAAGGGTGTGAATACTTTCTGAAGGCACCGTTCTAATCGGGGGTGTTGGGGGATATTTTTCATATAATATTCTTTTATTTTTTTCTTGTGATTTATCAGTGGGTGCTACAGCACCCTCAGCACCTTTACTTCCTGTGGCTATGGAGGCCGATGACATCAGTCAGAGTAATGATGGCCAACCCTTGAAGCTATTTTTTTTACCCTTAAGTGTGTATATTACTGTATTTATACTTGGGATATTGTTTTTCAACAGGAACATTTCAAAAGGTAGCTGGAGTGCGTCATTAAAGCACATTAGCCCCCGGGGCATCATTGCAACAGCTGAATGTAAGCACCTAATGGAACGGTTGGATCTTGACAGATTTTGGCAGTGTGTAGCCTGTAGCGATAAGTATAGGTGTGCCTACAGTATATGAAATTAAAATACATGGCATTACTTACCTTATGTAAATGAAATATAATTGTGTCCTGAATATAATTGTGTCCTGAATAACTTTTTAAAAAATAAAAAAATAAAAAAAAGTGGTTGTCCCACTGGCTTTCATAAGTTGAATGCATCAATTTGTAAGTCGCTCTGGATAAGAGCGTCTGCTAAATGATGTAAATGTAAATATGTGAGGACAATTTAAAAAGCGAATTAACGTACAATCATATACAGAAAGTCTTTGGCCCTGGATTCTTAAAATATTTTTGATTTGATTAGTGTGTCCTGTTTGAATCTACTCCTGCCATGTACCAAAGCATTCTTATCAGTGGTGGTGACCTCCAAGTGGGAAGGGAAAACAGAGACACATTAACCAGTGTTTCCCCTATATGCATTTAGCACCGCCGCTGCTAAATCGACCAGTGTTTCCCCTGGAATCAAGTCACGAACTCCATATTTGTAGCTCAGCTGGTAGAGCACGGCGCTTGTAACGCCAAGGTAGTGGGTTCGATCCCCGGGACCACCCATACGTAAAAATGTATGCACGCATGACTGTAAGTCGCTTTGGATAAAAGCGTCTGCTAAATGGCATATTATTATTATTATTATTATTATTATTATTATTATAATCTTCTCATCACACGATCCTAATCATTGGTTGATATCAGACCTGGGTTCAAAGAAAACAAATACTATTTGAACCCATGTCTGTTAGATATCAACTGGAACAGGAAAGAAATAGATCCAAAAAATCTAAGCCTTATGTTATGTAGGTGATTAGCCGTAGGCTACTCTGCATGTTGTTCCATTGCCTAATCTTTCCAATAGCACTCACTCTGCTTCTCTCTCTCTTTTTCCCTCCCTCTCTCCATCATAGCTCACCCAGGAGAAGATCTCCTGCCTTCCCAGCCATTTCTCCAGCTCAACTCCAGAGGCCATCGACTGCAGCCACATCCGCAGCCACAGGGAGAACGAGACATGGGAGCACCATACCTTAGTCAAGCCCGTCAGGTAGGTAGCCTAGAGCTAGAGGTTAGAATCCCAGCTCCTAGTAGGGAACTCTGGTGTCCAGATAAAGCAAAAATACATATCTCTGTGTCCTTTTGACCACAGACAATAAAGTAATCTAGTCACAATTTATTCGGTTGATAAGCAACTTCTTGCTAAGGTTAGGGTTAGGTTTAGAATAAGGGTTAGGTTTAGGGTTCAAATAGTATTTGGGTTAGAGCTAGGGTTAGTAGATATTTAGTTGAAATGTTACTGATAGTCTGTACAGCATCTACAGATGGACTATCCAAATTCTTCTTTTACAGCCCCATCATCCGGGAGGTGCACGGACGGAAGAACAACCTTGACATCCACCAGTACATCTTCGTCAACCACTACTGCTACGAACGGGCCGTGCACTGGTATGGCAAGTACTTCCCCTACCTGGTGGTAATCCACACATTGATCTTCATGGTGGCCAGCAGCTTCTGGTTTAAGTTCCCTGGGACGTCGTCCAAGATCGAGATCTTTGTCACCATCCTGGGGAAGTGTTTCGACTCGCCGTGGACCACCCGGGCACTGAGTGAGGTGTCTGAGGAGCGTGGCGAGGAAAAGATGGTGATATGGAGGAAGAACACCATGTCGAAGTCGATGGCATCAGCGTTCGCTGCCTCGCCGGACAGTGGGCCAGGGGTGGAGGAGGAGATGGTGGGACTTCTCCGGCAGTCGTCCATCAAGTCAAATCCAGAGAAGAAGAACCCGGAACTACAGCCAGCAGATTCCCTCCTGGACAAGAAGGAAGGGGAGCAGGCTAAAGCTCTGTTCGAGAAGGTGAAGAAGTTCAGAACGCATGTGGAGGAGGCGGATCTGCTCTACCTGATGTACGTTCTCCAGACCTCCCTCAAGGTCTTCAAGTTCGTCCTCATCACCTGTTACAGCACCGCATTGGTCCCCAACATTGAGATTGTAGTTCGTTGCTCAGTTCCTCCGGAGCTGACCGGCTTCGACATCTACTGCTGCAACCACACCAAAGCCCACCTCTTCTCCAAGCTGTGTTACTGTTACATCTGCTTTGTGGGAGTCTACGGACTTCTGTGCATCTACACCCTCTATTGGCTCTTCCATCGACCTCTTAAAGAGTACTCCTTTGAGCATGTTCGACTGGAGACGGGCATCAACGACATCCCAGACGTCAAGAACGACTTTGCGTTCCTCCTCCACCTCAGCGACCAGTACGACGCGCTCTACTCCAAACGCTTCGCTGTCTTCCTCTCCGAGGTCAGCGAGAGCCGTCTTCGCCAGGTCAACCTCAACCACGAGTGGACCGGTAAAAAGCTCCGGGGCCGCCTCTCCCGGAATGCTGACAACCGCCAGGAACTCCATCTCTTCATGCTCCCAGGTCTCCCCGACACCGTCTTTGATGTCCCTGAAGTGGAATCTCTCAAACTGGAGCTGCTAAACAATGTGACTATTTCCTCCAGTGTGATCCAGCTAGGTTCTCTCCAGGAGCTGTCCCTCATCCACTGCCCTGCCAAGCTCCAGCTGGCTGCCCTGACCCACCTCAGAGAGAACCTCAAGGTCCTCCGGCTAGCCTTTGAGGGCCTGGAGCAGGTACCAATGTGGATGTACACACTTCAGAGTCTTGAAGAGCTCCACCTGAGTGGTCCGTTGACCCACGAACTCTCCCGCAGTGCAACCTTAGACTCCCTGAGAGAACTCAAAGCTCTAAGAGTCCTGACGCTTCGCAGCCGCCTAATCAAGATCCCTCCGAGTGTCGGGGACGTGGCAGTCAACCTCCAGCGTCTCTGCATCTATAATGAGGGCCTCAAACTCCAAGCCTTCAGCAGCCTGAAGAAGTTAACCAACCTGGCCTCTCTGGAGCTGACAGGATGCGAGCTGGAGCGCATCCCCAGCGCGGTCTTCAGCCTATCAAGCCTGCAGGAGCTGGACCTGAAGGAAAACAAGCTGACTACAGTAGAGGAGATCCTGAGTCTACAACATTGCCGGCGCCTGGTAACTCTTCGTCTCTGGCACAACAGCATCACCTACATCCCTGAGCACATTGCTAAGCTGAAGTCCTTAGAGACGCTGAACGTCAGTTGGAACAAGCTCCGGAAACTTCCGTCACGTCTCTTCTACTGCACCAAGCTCCGGCACTTGAACCTGACCCACAACCAGCTCACATCGCTACCAGCCGAGGTAGGGATACTCCAGAGTCTCCAGTTCTTCTCAGCAGCCTTTAACTCCCTGGAACAGCTGCCGGAGGAGCTGTTCTCCTGCAAGAGGCTCAAGACCCTGGCGCTGGGAAACAACTGCCTGCTCTCGCTTAGCCCCAGGGTGGCTAACTTGGCCCAGCTAGTGCGCCTGGAGCTCAAGGGGAACAGGCTAGAGTCTCTACCCTCGGAGATAGGGGATTGTCCCCTGTTGAAGACCAGTAATCTTGTGGTAGAGGACAACCTGCTGGATCTACTGCCGTCGGATGTACGGAGCAGGATGAAAGACAGTTGAGAGACACTTACTTTACTTACTTTAAAGGGCTTTTTACTCCTCCTGGTGCGTAAGCCGCTGACAACAGTTGAGAGATAGGATAAAGGGTCAGGTTTAGTAACACTTGATTGGTCAGAGATTTCAGCTCCGTGGGAAATGATTGGTCCTCTGGGTGGGTTTGCAGTTGTGAGGACATGAGGGATTAACTTTTTTAAAGGCAAATCCGAGAATATGAATCCGAAAGTACGAGAAGGAAGGAACTATGGACATACCGTAGCATATAAGGATCAAGAAAGGACTTTTCGCACATTTCGGAGGGACATACAGTATAGCAATAGAATAATTAGCAAATGTAATATATTTTGGTCAAATCATCTTTAAATCATGTTCACCTACTTATTGTCTTGACTATACTTTTTTAAATGTTTTTTAATACAAAGATGTCTATCAAAAGTGTCCTTGAAGAAATGTCATCCTTAAAGCATATGTCATATGATCATTATCTTTTTTTTATTTAACTTGTTGGCAGCTTGAACATCGTTGCTCATGAAGGCTGCCTTGCAGGCTTGTTAAGGGGACTATTCGCTAAAGCGTTACAGATTGCACGCTATAAAAAATGTAAAGGTAATTTCCGATTGAGCCGACATATGCAAAGTTTACCGTGAATGCAGCCTCCACTAACTATGTAACTCTGAATTTCCATGATATGGATTGATTAGAGGCCTACGTTTACAGAGAAAAACTGGCAGAGTGAGTTTGAGGGGACTGTTTTATGCCATAGAAAGGATGGAGGGTGATATGAACACATATAATACAAGGTACTGGGATGAAAACATCTGAGTATCAGTTTCCTTTTCCTCAAAGATTATACCTCTCCTGTTCAATTTATTTACCTGGTAGGTTAGTTTTGTACTAAAAGAGGAATCATATTTCTGAGATCTCTAAAGAGAGAACTTCAGTTGCATCCAGCCAGAGGGTAAAAAGGGATGGGGAAGCTATCCTATATCCTGTTCAACTCATTGTTTCATACAGCACAAAGGGTTCCTCTCTCTCATGGAGACGTGACAAACGCAGAGTGAAGTCTTTTCAATGCCCGTCTCTTGGGAGTTTGATCTCTTCCTACATTAGCTGAGTGACTTGGAGAGTAACTCATTGAATGAATGTTGGTCATTGTGTTTTATGCATATCAGTTGAAACTAGATGGAGGCCAATTCAACTAGCTAATCATATACAGTAATACTGTAAGCTTCATTATGATACACTGCAGTACATTCACAAAGTGAAATGTGTTCTTACACCATAACAACACAATGATTACACTGGTATGCAATGCACAAATGTATTTCACAATGATTTTACAATCCACCTGTAATGAGTGAATGACGTGGACCCAAGTGAAGCGTTCTTATTCCTTTGTTGTTGTCATCCCTTGGTGGTTTTAACTACCTTTCAGGCATGTGAATCACACAACCAATGGTCAAAAATAAATGAAGGATGAATCTAAGGTCAGCACTATCAAGGGTTGTACACAGTACTATACTGTAGTAGTACTGTAGCAGTATGAGGAGTCAGCTGACAGTACTGAACTGTAGTAGTACTGTAGCAGTATGTGGAGTCAGCTGACAGTACTGTACTGTAGTAGTACTGTAGCAGTATGTGGAGTCAGCTGACAGTACTGAACTGTAGTAATACTATAGCAGTATGAGGAGTCAGCTGACAGTACTGAACTGTAGTAATACTGTAGCAGTATGAGGAGTCAGCTGACAGTACTGAACTGTAGTAATACTATAGCAGTATGAGGAGTCAGCTGACAGTACTGTACTGTAGTAATACTGTAGCAGTATGTGGAGTCAGCTGACAGTACTGAACTGTAGTAATACTGTAGAAGTATGAGGAGTCAGCTGACAGTACTATACTGTAGTAATACTGTAGCAGTATGTGGAGTCAGCTGACAGTACTGAACTGTAGTAATACTGTAGCAGTATGAGGAGTCAGCTGACAGTACTGAACTGTAGTAATACTATAGCAGTATGAGGAGTCAGCTGACAGTACTGTACTGTAGTAATACTGTAGCAGTATGTGGAGTCAGCTGACAGTACTGAACTGTAGTAATACTGTAGAAGTATGAGGAGTCAGCTGACAGTACTATACTGTAGTAATACTGTAGCAGTATGTGGAGTCAGCTGACAGTACTGAACTGTAGTAATACTATAGCAGTATGAGGAGTCAGCTGACAGTACTGAACTGTAGTAATACTATAGCAGTATGAGGAGTCAGCTGACAGTACTATACTGTAGTAATACTGTAGCAGTATGTGGAGTCAGCTGACAGTACTGAACTGTAGTAATACTATAGCAGTATGAGGAGTCAGCTGACAGTACTGAACTGTAGTAATACTATAGCAGTATGAGGAGTCAGCTGACAGTACTGAACTGTAGTAATACTGTAGCAGTATGTGGAGTCAGCTGACAGTACTGAACTGTAGTAATACTGTAGCAGTATGAGGAGTCAGCTGACAGTACTGAACTGTAGTAATACTATAGCAGTATGAGGAGTCAGCTGACAGTACTGAACTGTAGTAATACTGTAGCAGTATGAGGACTCAGCTCTTTCAACAGGTTGCATACTTCACTACAGTATTATACTATAATGATAGTAGGAGGCAGTGATGTAGTCAAGTCACTAAACCTCGACTACAAGTCCTTTATACTCGAGTCAGGAGTCCCTTGGAAGTGCTTTAAGCTGCTGTTCAACCCTTTTTTTTAATGCAAATTATGTTACATTGTTGCACATTGTCCAGATAACTAGATAATACAGCTCTCTAACATTTGCTGTTGTAGCTAGTACAGTAAATTATGCAACAAAGAGAGGTTTCTGACAGTCACTACTGGTCGAGTCCAAAAATCGTGACTCAAGTCTGAGTCCTGGACTGGAGTACTACAACACTGCTAGGAGGTATCAGGCGGCAGTTTAGAACATACATACATGTACAAAAGGCATCAGGCCATTCTGATTATTTACAGATGCAAGTTACTGGACAATGTCACAATGGACTGGGTCAGACACAGCCATGTAAACACACACAAACACACCAAAGCATTCCTGTTGTCAGTGTGTTGTGTTTTTCCTCCTGTAGAAGGAGCCCAGTCATGTCCTGCCTTTTGTCTCCATAACAAGGGTTCATATCAGCCAAGCCAGGGACATACATACCTCAGTAATCACCAAACACACAGGCCAGCCCACACACTCACAATCACAGACGAGGCCAATGGAGGGAAACTGCACTTCCCTGTTCCTGCTGGAGCAAGGGGAGTAGGCTAGGTTGGAAGGTGGGAATGTCCAAAGGTGTGCAGACAACACGGTTTGTCACGCCAGTGTGTCCGTGGTATGCGCATGCACACACACGTGTCCCACTCTGCTCTGCCAATCATTTCCTTTCCCTTTCAGGCAGTAGTGTCAGTTAAAGGTTGATCTGGAGTTTGGAAATGACGTCCAGGATTAGTCAAGACACAACCCAGTTTAATAACCCCCCGAGACAGAGCCATAGACAAGCCCTAACGCAACCCTAACCTCTGGCCTAGACACTCTGGTAGATCTGATAGAATTCGATAGGTACACAAAGTGTGGTAATTGCTTCTTCTTGCATTTGAATAGGCTGGGTGAAGTTCTTACCATATTGTTTACACCTATCAAATCACTATCAGATCTACACAGGAGGGGCTAGGGATTGTTCCCGGAAGGAGTAATAGGTTGGGTGTTGACTCTAAACTGTGCTGCTTAGCAAGTAGAGCATGATAACAAGTCTCTGAATGCGTATCATGTTATGTTTGTTTCGGTGTGTACCAGCCAACAGGTCTAGTCATCATAATGCAATATTTACACAAATAGGAGTTGATCTCATCTCCTCTAGGTGCCTCCCAGCAATATAATTTAATTCCAGCAAACTTGAGAAATGCTTAACAACTGCATGATTTAAGTTACTCAGTGTGTTGTATATCTGGGATAGCCTGGTCCCAGATCTGTTTGTGCTGTGTTGTTAATGCCTATGGTCATTGGCGTGATAATGACCATAGGCGTTGGCAAGACGGCACAAACAGATCTGGGACCAGGCTATATCTGGGAGGCAGGAACTGTGTCAATGTTTCCTATCCTAACAGATGTGATAAGCTCATAATGACTCATTATATTACTTCATCATGCATGCTAAATATACATAAATTGATCCGGTATGATGGAAAGATCTAGCATGGGCACCAGTCTGTTTAGCTAACATTCCACTCCTTGTTCTCCGTGTCATTTGCCAAAGATGTTTAGCATAACAAGGAGTGGCAAGGAGTGGAATGATAGCTACACCGACTGGTTAACAGACTAGGAAGGTTCATTATTATCATAACATTATCATCATGTCACCATACTTCTTAAGCACTATTTCAGCCCCAAATACAGGTTGCCCATAGGCACAGATTTAGGATCAGATTATTTCCCCCCAACCATTGACAAGCCTCTGCTTGCTTTAGTCTATCTATAGCCTACAGTATAACAAGTAGTTCTGCATGCTGAAATGATAAATGCCAAGTAAATGAAGTTTTCAGGAGAAGAAGAGATAAGGATGTTTTGTTAGGTGAATTTTGGCTTGTGGCACATAGTCAAACAACACATCCATTGTGCCAGGCAGTGCCCTTCAATGCCTGGACTTGGGTAAACTGCCTGGACCACACTTAACCAAACAGAGCCTTCATTCAGCCCTGTGTGCGTGCGTCCGTGCGCAGGTGTCCAGATATCTGCCGTTACCTTAGTGTTTTCCCTGTGTAGTACATTCCATTGTGGAGTCATTAGAAATGTCCTTGTTGACTCACCTTGGGGTTAACACTCATGAGTGCAAAACAGAATACAATGGACAATGTTACCTCAGGTAAAGTACTCTATCTAGAAGCGTACGGTCTCTGTAGCCACGTTCACACTGCACTTAGCCCAGGGCTAACAGCCTCCTTAGCCCAGAGCTACGAAAATGCAGTTTGAAAAGGCCTTGTGACTATAAAATGTTTTTTTAGAAATGCTAATACAATAGATTAATAACACAACTGATTGGGTTTAAAATACAAAGGTATGACAGTCACAAAGAGAAGACTCATAAACCTTCAAATATTTCTGACTATAATCTACATATGAATTTGTGAATGTTCTTGAAATTGTATGAAACCACCACATTGTTATCTCAGAAGTGTTATGGGGACACCTGCACCTGATCCGGTTTGCCCATAGAGGTAGACTCATGGATATAACCCGTTTTAGCATGGACATTGCCCTTGAGGGCTTCCAAATCAAATCTTATTGGTCACGTGTTTAGCAGATGTTATTGCGGGTGTAGCGAAATGCTTGTGTTTCTATCTCCGACAGTGCAGTAATATCTAACAAGTACTATCTAATCATTTCACAACATATACCCAATACACACAAATCTAAGTAAAGCAATGGAATTAAGAAGATATAAATAAATATATGGACAAGCAATGTCAGAGCGGCATAGACTAAGATACAGTAGAATAGTATAGAATACAGTATATACATATGAGATGAGTAATGCAAGATATGTAAACATTATTAAAGTGACTACTGTTCAATTTATTTAAGTGGCCAGTGATTTCTAATCTATGTATATACAGTGAGGGAAAAAAGTATTTGATCCCCTGCTGATTTTGTACGTTTGCCCACTGAAAAAGACATGATCAGACTATCATTTTAATGGTAGGTTTATTTGAACAGTGAGAGACAGAATAACAAACAAAAAAATCCAGAAAAACGCATGTCAAAAATGTTATAAATTGATTTGCATTTTAATGAGGGAAATAAGTATTTGACCCCTCTGCAAAACATTACTTAGTACTTGGTGGCAAAACCCTTGTTGGTAATCACAGAGGTCAGACGTTTCTTGTAGTTGGCCACCAGGATTGCACACATCTCAGGAGAGATTTTGTCCCACTCCTCTGCAGATCTTCTCCAAGTCATTAAGGTTTCGAGCCTGACGTTTGGCAACTCGAACCTTCAGCTCCCTCCACAGATTTTCTATGGGATTAAGGTCTGGAGACTGGCTAGGCCACTCCAGGACCTTAATGTGCTTCTTCTTGAGCCACTCCTTTGTTGCCTAGGCCATGTGTTTTGGGTCATTGTCATGCTGGAATACCCATTCATTACCCATTTTCAATGCCCTGGCTGAGGGAAGGAGGTTCTCACCCAAGATTTGACGGTACATGGCCCCGTCCATCGTCCCTTTGATGCGGTGAAGTTGTCCTGTCCCCTTAGCAGAAAAACACCCCCAAAGCATAATGTTTCCACCTCCATGTTTGAGGGTGGGGATGGTGTTCTTGGGGTCATAGGCAGCATTCCTCCTCCTCCAAACACGGCGAGTTGAGTTGATGCCAAAGAGCTCCATTTTGGTCTCATCTGACCACAACACTTTCACCCAGTTCTCCTCTGAATCATTCAGATGTTCATTGGAAAACTTCAGACGGGCCTGTATATGTGCTTTCTTGAGCAGGGGGACCTTGCGGGCGCTGCAGGATTTCAGTCCTTCACAGCGTAGTGTGTTACCAATAGTTTTCTTGGTGACTATGGTCCCAGCTGCCTTGAGATCATTGACAAGATCCTCCTGTGTAGTTCTGGGCTGATTCCTCACCGTTCTCATGATCATTGCAACTCCACGAGGTGAGATCTTGCATGGAGCCACAGGCCGAGGGAGATTGACAGATCTTTTGTGTTTCTTCCATTTGCAAATAATCGCACCAACTGTTGTCACCTTCTCACCAAGCTGCTTGGCGATGGTCTTGTAGCCCATTCCAGCCTTGTGTAGGTCTACAATCTTGTCCCTGACATCCTTGGAGAGCTCTTTGGTCTTGGCAATGGTGGAGAGTTTGGAATCTGATTGATTGATTGCTTCTGTGGACAGGTGTCTTTTATACAGGTAACAAACTGAGATTAGGAGCACTCCCTTTAAGAGTGTGCTCCTAATCTCAGCTCGTTACCTGTATAAAAGACACCTGGGAGCCAGAAATCCTTCTAATTGAGAGGGGGTCAAATACTTATTTCCCTCATTAAAATGCAAATCAATTTATAACATTTTTGACATGCGTTTTTCTGGATTTTTTTGTTGTTATTCTGTCTCTCACTGTTCAAATAAACCTACCATTAAAATTATAGACTGATCATTTCTTTGTCAGTGGGCAAACGTACAAAATCAGCAGGGGATCAAATACTTTTTTCCCTCACTGTAGGCAGCAGCCTCTAATGTGCTAGTGATGGGTATTTAACAGTTTGATGCCTTAAGATAGAAGCTGTTTTTCATTCTCTCGGTCCCAGCTTTGATGCACCTGTACTGACCTCGCCTTCTGGATGATAGCAGGGTGAACAGGCAGTGGCTCGGGTGATTGTTGTCCTTGATGATCTTTTTGGCCTTCCTGTGACATCGGGTGCTGTAGGTGTCCTGGAGGGCTGGTAGTTTGCCCCCGGTGATGCGTTGGGCAGACCACCATGCTTCTGCCATTTTAAAGTAGTCAACTGGGTGGGGATTCCTATGGGTTGTAGCCTCAATGGCTCTGCCCATGCTGTCACAGACACTATAATCGCACAGATCTAAAGATGAGTCCTCTATCTATCTCTATGGGTTTGCCTCCCTTCTTGGCTCCACAACTCTAGTTGGATAGTGATCTCCTGTGGTCACAATAGAGAACTGCACTTGTCATCAAATTCCTTGTATATGGATTTCATGGGTGTAATAATATAGAAGATTCTTTTGATCAAGATTCTGAATTGTAATAGTCAGACATAATTCTAATTGTATAACCGGTTGTTGCTATTTTACCAACAGTAACTCTTTAGCCAAGTCCCATGGAATAGAAACAAAAAAAAAAGTCAAGTTAAACACTTTATTTTGTGCTTCAGTCTTCCAAGAAGGAATGAATACTTATTTTTTTTTGTTTTCAATAGTATTTGTATATAAATAACATCTCAAAAAAACAATCAACAATAAATGTAGCTATTTACAAAAGTTCATAAGAATATTTTCAATAAATAAATACATGTAAAATTCCAGATATTCTAAATACGCCTAATAAAAAGACATGTTTTCAAAGATAAACGCAACTACTATGCAATGCAATCATCATGGGATACACCATGTCAAGTCAAAATATCAACGTTTTTTAAAATCACATAAACAGTTCAATTTCCTTCACAATGAGGAATAATAATGCAATATAAATCACCCCAAACACTGAATAATAAAGCTTTGTACAAGTGTGCACTCCTGAATCAAAAAGGGGGGGTCAAATTTACCATCAAAAGGTGCTTTGCTCTGTGCAAAAACGGTGTCCAAATAATGTCCACCATACCTATTCTTCCATAAGCTGCCAAAACAGACGGTAAACAAAAGCCAACCTCGACCAGTTACTAAAAATCATACTTTACAATGTAAAGTTTACATCAATGAATTCAAGTCACCAGGTTTTGAGAGGAGAGTGTAGGTAAGGTAGGTGTAGAAGGGGAGTCTATGCACCATCCAATTCAGCATAGAGAGGGTGGTTGGTGGTAGAGTCCATCTAACTCCTCCTAAAGAGGGAGAGGTGGGGAGTGAGAGAACAGTTTAGATTCCAGCTGTTTCTCTAGAAGCTCCACCAAATCCGGTGTACACGACGATGAGGCTCGGGCGAGGTCCACCGCTGTCTCTCCACTGGTGTTGCGGTGTTTGAGGTTGGAGAGTGGCGCAAGGAACTCAACGACGTCCCGGTAGCCCTCTCGGACAGCGATGTGGATGGGTAGGGTGCCGGTGTGGTCTGGCCTGTTGACTGACGCGCCGAACTCCACCAGAACCCGGAGTGTGTCCACGAAGCCAGTGCGTGCCGCATCATGCGCCGGTGAGACTCCTCGCCGGTCCGTGATGTTTGGGTCAGCTCCGTGCTCCAACAGTAAGCTGGCCACGTTGGAGTTGCCCATCATCATCACCTATGGAGAACAGAAGGAGACTTGATGTTAGAGGGCGTTACCAAATGTTTTCATCACATGATGCAGTGTTTGACATAGGCCTAGTGGGAGAGAGTTCATGGGATTGTAACAATTGAATTTTATGTAGGGGAATTATAAAGAAGAACATAGTTATATAGCTAGCTAGGTTAGGTACATTTGTCAGAATGGTTGTCCAACACTTTAGCTATTAATGAGCAATAGACACGGTTGTTACATGATGCTTCAAAGAAAATAGTTGAACACTGGTTTCACTGTCCTTCATTCAAACAACAACGTATAAGAAAACCATTCTGGGGAAGCAACCATGGGCAGACAGATCTGTTGTTGTCTCCCTCTCCCACCCACACAGACTTAGCTAGCTAGCTAGCTATAGTACATTCAAAGCATACACAGTTTGAGTCTAAATATTACAGGCTAGGACACAATGACAGTTCAATGAGGACCAGTTAGTTACCTGTAGAGCGGTCTTGCCAAATTCATTGACAGTATCGGGGTGCACTCTGCATTCCGGCCCCAGCATCGTCCGGACCTCGTCCGTATTTCCCTTGGCTGCGGCAGCGGTCAGGCTCTTGGCCGCATCACTCTGACTCAGGACCATTGTAGACGCCTTTCTATATTTTCTCCCTACAATATGAATAGAAGAAATAGCCAACTGAGTAGCTACCCAGTATCTAATTTTAACTAACTGTTCGAGTCTAGCTAAGCTAACCAGCTCGTTTCGTTAGCTAGCTCACTATCATTTATCCCCAACCGGCAAACGTTAGCAAGCAAGCTAGTTGCGAGTAGGTCAACCAACACATTATAGTGATAACAAAAGGAGAACAATATAAATACTTTACAATGTTATTTCTTTGAAATTGTGGAGCCCAATTCTGTTTATCTAGCTAGCGCAGTATAATAATGCTAGCTAGCAGTCTAAGGGGAATCAAAACTCATAGGAAAAGGTAGTTACCTTGTCCGTTTTGAAAAGATCCCGACTGTTACTGGCTCTTCTTTTCTGTCCCTTTTTCGAGGTACTTTTCAAATAAATCACAACAGGTAAATGTTTAATAACTTTGAAGGCTGCAGGACCTTTAATTTGCGCGCTGAGAACTACACTACCGTTTACCCAACCAACATTTACAAACATTGGACAGAACGTATCTCGACCAATCAGCGCGTTGAATGGCGAGGTGGGTGGAGTAATGACTTAGTTGCTACAGTATCACTGTGGTAACAGTAGAGTCGACCAATAAGAAGCCATAGCGTAGAAGGCGGGCAATTTTGCGGACGTTGACGTCTTCAAGGTACATTCATTCATTATTTCTGAAATTTGATAGTAAATCCCTAAAGTCAGGCAGAAAAAAAGGCGGGTTACAGAAGAAATCATTCACCAATGCCCGCGATTGACAGTTGTGTCATTAAAACGCGCCAATGGGTGTGAAAAACGTTTGATATGTGATTTTATATACTTTCTGGCTAAAATAGCGGCTACTATTTTGGATGATAGAAAACAATCAATTTATAGCTAAAATGTTTTGTTCATTAAATGTAATAATATACAAACGAAACCCACCCATACAAATGTATTTAAAGGCTATAATTTAATATCAACATTATTTTTAAACAATGAGTAAAGCAATTAAAATCTCAAGTTAAATCTCAAATTACATTGCATGAAATAAAAGTACAAATCACAAACAATCTTATACAGTAACATTATTAAGCAGAGCATTTCAGTGAAATTCAAAGACATTTTCCTTTTTTTGTGTGTGCAATTAAATTGATCCTTGAGCTATGATCTCTGGAAGCAAAGGAAGAAGCTAGCCACCCCTGGTTTAGAAGTTACTCCGTAGTTGGTAATCTAAATGAAAGAAAACAGAACAATAAAAATACTATAGGATAAATACTATAGTTCTAATTTAAAAAAGTAAAAATCATTTTTTCTCTATGACTAAATGATGGGACTCTTTTCTCTATACATGAGTAAGCTATATCTAAAGAGCATGGCAGTCCTACCTCCACTCTGTGTGATGTATCTGACCCAGGGCAAGGCCTGGTAACCACTCTTCTCTATAATTTTCATGTACCGCACCTTACCGCACACAGAGCGACAGAGGAGATGAGAGGAGAGAGATCAGGTCAGTGTAACTTGAGATATTTGTTTTGCCTAACCAAATCAGGCACATGTAGCCTATGCTAGTTTATGCTAAGTAAGTCACCACTTTGGTTCTGCATAAGCTTGTTTTCAAAGGTCAATACAGGATACTCACATGCACGCACACACATGGCTCACCTGTATCCCTGACACTGTGAAGTATGGAATCTCAAAGTTGACAGTGATGGGAGGTTTGCCCTCCATCTCATCATTCTCCACACTGGGCAGGCCAAAGCTGGCCCGCATCAGAAACTCCTTACCGCCCTGGGGGGAGAAACAGGGGGGAGAGAAAAAGAGGGAGAGGAGAGAGAGATACAGAGAGAAAAATTAGGGAAAGAGAGAGATGGTTCGTATAGGGCCCTGAGTTTTTCCTCCTGATGATGTGTCCTGACCAGACTAAGAGCCTGGAGTTTTTCCAGGTCAGGAGCCTTCATGTTCTAAATTCTAGGGTACAGTATAGACCCATTTCCCCACCGGCGGCCACGTCATGAAAAGTTGCGCACAGTTCAGAATCTGAAAGGGGTTTATTTACATGGGAGTGGGATACAAAATCCTTGACTTCAGATGCAGCTCGTGCAATTAATCAGATGGTTATCGTCTACAACATCGCAGATGTCATCGGAGGATTAATTACCTAGCAAGTTAGCAAGCCAGTGAGGCAAGGTAAAATGCCACAAATAGAGCTAGATAAAGCCAGGAGAATAATATACATGTTGAACATAGCTATAGCCATCAGTCTTGCGTGTTTTCATGGTCATCACTCACTCACTGTTAAGGTCCCGACATCAAGGTTAGCTATCCTGCTACACAGCTTTTTGTTGCAAAGATGTGCGCGCATCCCTCGAACGTGGCGTTCGCTTGGGGGAAAAAAATGGCTCTATATATATTTGGCCTTGAGTCTTGTCATACAGGGAAGAATGGCTGGAGACAGAAGCGCTGCTTGGATGAAATACTTACAGGGAAGGACTTGATGGTCCACACAGCCAGGTTCTTCTCAGGGACGTATTTAGCGTGGCCCGTACTGGTCTTAAACTTGGGAGAGTCAGCGTCACTGGGGACGGGCACCCGCACCTCCACATTGTTGGCTACTGACTGCTTCTTGAACTGACCTTTAGCCTATAGAAGTGGAAAAGGCAACTGTAGCATAGGACAATGCATAGATTCATACATTGAGTGTTACTATATAACACTACCTTAACCATGATCTCCACTCGACTGTGAGAGAACTTCTCGATGACAGACTCAATCCATATCAGAGGCTTCACCTGTAGGGACACAGCATGTAGTTAGTTCTGCTGCCAACTGGAAAGCCATTATACTGCTTGATCAGTGATGTAGTGGTAGAAAAATAGGTGGGTAAATGCTGATCGCTGTTTGCGGTGAGTCAAGTAACACTCTTTATTTTCAATGCATTTTTCAGAGAAAGGTGGGTAAGTGCTCACGCAAAATAAAAAATGGTGCATAAACAGTTTTTACCCTCTACTACACCACTGTCCTTGATACAGACAGGGCTTATAGCTCACTCAAGTATTGATTTCAGTACACTAGCGTAACAGTGCAATGGAAGAGTGAAAATGTATGAGGGAGGGATTAGGTTTTTTAGAGAGGTAATTTATGAGGGATACAGTGAGGGAAAAAAGTATTTGATCCCCTGCTGATTTTGTAAGTTTGCCCACTGACAAAAAAATTATCAGTCTATAATTTTAATGGTAGGTTTATTTGAACAGTAAGAGACAGAATAACAACAAAAAAATCCAGAAAACGCATGTCAAAAATGTTATAAATTGATTTGCATTTTAATGAGGGAAATAAGTATTTGACCCCCTCTCAATCAGAAAGATTTCTGGCTCCCAGGTGTCTTTTATACAGGTAAAGAGCTGAGATTAGGAGCACACTTGTAAAGGGAGTGCTCCTAATCTCAGCTTGTTACCTGTATAAAAGACACCTGTCCACAGAAGCAATCAATCAATCAGACTCCAAACTCTCCACCATTGCCAAAACCAAAGAGCTCTCCAAGGATGTCAGGGACAAGATTGTAGACCTACACAAGGCTGGAATGGGCTACAAGACCATCGCCAAGCAGCTTGGTGAGAAGGTGACAACAGTTGGTGCGATTATTTGCAAATGGAAGAAACACAAAAGATCTGTCAATCTCCCTCGGCCTGGGGCTCCATGCAAGATCTCACCTCGTGGAGTTGCAATGATCATGAGAACGGTGAGGAATCAGCCCAGAACTACACAGGAGGATCTTGTCAATGATCTCAAGGCAGCTGGGACCATAGTCACCAAGAAAACTATTGGTAACACACTACGCTGTGAAGGACTGAAATCCTGCAGCGCCCACAAGGTCCCCCTGCTCAAGAAAGCACATATACAGGCCCGTCTGAAGTTTTCCAATGAACATCTGAATGATTCAGAAGAGAACTGGGTGAAAGTGTTGTGGTCAGATGAGACCAAAATGGAGCTCTTTGGCATCAACTCAACTCGCCGTGTTTGGAGGAGGAGGAATGCTGCCTATGACCCCAACACCACCATCCCCACCCTCAAACATGGAGGTGGAAACATTATGCTTTGGGGGTGTTTTTCTGCTAAGGGGACAGGACAACTTCACCGCATCAAATGGACGATGGACGGGGCCATGTACCGTCAAATCTTGGGTGAGAACCTCCTTCCCTCAGCCAGGGCATTGAAAATGGGTCATGGATGGGTATTCCAGCATGACAATGACCCAAAACACACGGCCAAGGCAACAAAGGAGTGGCTCAAGAAGAAGCACATTAAGGTCCTGGAGTGGCCTAGCCAGTCTCCAGACCTTAATCCCATAGAAAATCTGTGGAGGGAGCTGAAGATTCGAGTTGCCAAACGTCAGGCTCGAAACCTTAATGACTTGGAGAAGATCTGCAGAGGAGTGGGACAAAATCCCTCCTGAGATGTGTGCAAACCTGGTGGCCAACTACAAGAAACGTCTGACCTCTGTGATTGCCAACAAGGGTTTTGCCACCAAGTACTAAGTCATGTTTTGCAGAGGGGTCAAATACTTATTTCCCTCATTAAAATGCAAATCAATTTATAACATTTTTGACATGCGTTTTTCTGGATTTTTTTGTTGTTATTCTGTCTCTCACTGTTCAAATAATCCTACCATTAAAATTATAGACTGATAATTTATTTGTCAGTGGGCAAACGTACAAAATCAGCAGGGGATCAAATACTTTTTTCCCTCACTGTACGTGTACATTTTCAGGGATACAATATGAATGTATTAATGTAACTCACGTGAGTGTTGATGCGGTAGGACATGAGTTCAGACTCTCCATCAGGAGGGATGAAGGAGATGGTGCGGTCACTCTCGAAACGGGACAGACGAACACACTGGTGAAACTTAACGTCCTCCATTGTTACAGTCTTCCCCTTGTCTCCTGAACACACACACACACTAATTTTCATCAACATCTAAAATGCAATTGCATCTGAGAAGCGGTGACTGTGTGTGTGTGCTCACTGCTAGCCTGTGTGTGTACTGTACATACGGCCAGTGAGGGCGAACAGTGCCCGGTCATTGAGTCCCAGTCTCAGCTCAGGCATGCCAGACAGCATGGTCTTCAGCTTGACGGTGCCCACGATGTCACTGCTCATCACACTGCCATTGGCATTCACCTGGGGTCAACGGACGACACAGGGGTCAACCTCTGATGGAGACTCACACTTTTTATACAGTAGCGAGTTGATTTATTGAGAGAATGCACAGTCAATTAAAGATCGAATCCACATTAGGGGAAACAGCGCCACTGTTCACCCCAGCGCCTTTGGTATTGTTTTTGTTTTGTGGAGGAGAAATGGAGGAGAGGAGCGTCCGGCAGTAGGAGGAAAAAAATTGCAGTAGGCCTACATATTCTGCTGTTCGCGCGTGCAATGGTGTCTGAGGAAAAAAACAGTGTTCGTTGTTTGCAGTAACTTCTTTGTTGTTGTAATATCGCAAACAGACGTGGCAGTTCCACCAATTAAGGATTCCAGCTTTAATCAATTAAATAATCAATTACTCAGAAAGCAAAGGTTATTGGTATTTTCATTTTCAGTTATCAATATCTTCCTATGGAGACTCAAGCATTATATACACCAAATCAATTATTGATATTGCCCAAATACAAGCAAATTCATTGCTGAAATGCACTGCAAATGAAGACCGAATGAAACCAGTTCAAATCTGTCTAACATCTACATGTATCAAACCCAACATCCTTATGGTATACCACTCACCAGTAAGTTGATGGACTCGATGACATCGATGAAGACCTCGTTCTTCTTGTACTTGATGCCCTCTGACCTCCAGGACACGGCGTTGGTGACGGTGGTGGGAACCTTGGTCTTAGCCACCTCCAGCTTGGTGCCCTCCTGGGTGATGTACCTGGAGAGACAGACAGTATGGATATCAGTAGCCTGATCCCAGATCTGTTTTGTATGACAATAAATGTCAAGGATCAGGAGTTGGCAAGACAGCACAAACAGATCTGGAGTCAAGATAACAGTCTGAATGTACATGTAGTAGAGACAGTATGGAGATCAGTCTTACGTTACGAAAACAATTGAACTTTCAGAAGTCCCAAAACTTGTCCTTACTTCGTGTTGTTGGGTCTAGAAACAGTATCTGTCTATTAAAGTTGTACCTTTGTGTCTCTGTGTGACTTTGCATGCATTTACCCAGTACACCTGTATGACTAATTTACTATATTGTAACAGGGAACATGTGTATCAGTGTGTATGTGAGCAGCATCATCATCGACATCAATGGACAGCCATAAGCAAGTAAGTAAGTGAGCGGGTGTCACTCACTCCTGCAGGATCTTGCTGTCGGTGGTCTGGGGGAAGCCAAAGTCCATGAGCTCATCCAGTAGCTCATAAACCACTACAAAGTTGTCCTGTATGCTCTCCTCCTCCAACTCTGTAAAGTACTCTGTGAACACCTGGAAACAACATAACATCGATTGGCAACCTCAATAATAATATGTGAATTATGATAATGTTAGGAACATGTTATATCAAATGTGTAGGGAGAAACCAGTAGACAAATTATGCAGGTCTTTTGGTAGAGAAAAACACTTCTGACTTAGCCATTGGAGTGAAAATGACAGCAATGGAGTTGTAAAGACAACACAGACAGACCTCTGACTCACCTCAACCACTTTATAGAGGAAGGCGTAGACCAGAGAGGCATTGGAGTTCTTGTTGGTAGTGGCCACCACTGTTAGAGCGTCACATCAAGGTAGATAGAACACATTCAGGCTTATTCTAAGCTCCTAGGGTAATATGTTTAAGAAGTTCATTATCATCTTTACTCTAGGGAAAAATAAATATTTGTCTTTGTGTAGGTTCTATTTTTGTGGCATTTCTCATTAGTAAAGCTAACACATTATTTATACAGGTTACAAAATGTTAATGATTAACTTTTAACTGGCTAGCGACTAAACTCGTTATAAGGATACAGTACAGGTTGGTGTGCTTGATCCACAGGAAGTGAACGTTGCCGTGCGACATGATTGGACAAGTAAGCCCCTCCTCTTCCTGTGTCATGAGTAAAGGCAGGAAATGGTCAATCTCAGCCATGTCCACGTCGCCCTTGTAGTTCCGACATATCAGCACCTGCAGGGTAAGGGGAAAATGAATAGGGAAATAACAACAATAACACACCATATTTGTCAGAGGTCACACTTAAGGCACCTGAGTTTTTCCTAACCATGTAACGTGACTGTAAAAAAAACTCTGGGTCCTACTAGAGGTCAATGGGTGAGAGAAGTAATGAGGTTATGTTTCAGAGGTCAATGGTCAGAGAGGTGATGAGGTAATGTAACAGAGGTCAATGGGTGAGAGGTGATGAGGTAACATCACCAAGAATTCAGCTTAAATTGAGTTTAATTTAGTGATCATGTCTCAATGTAATCAAGGTATGAAATTGAAGTTGTTATTTTCAAATACAACCTCTTTTTGGGCTTAGTTATGGTCAATTTGCAGTGTACAAATTATTATTATAATGTTCTAGCCCCTCGACCATCTGCTCCGACCAAAATCGGACGGCGGCTGAATATAGTTGCCTACCCCTGGCCTAGGCCTACTAATTTGCATGTAGCCTAGTACAACCTTTTGCTGTTGTGCCACCTGAAACCATGTCCTCTTTCCCCTCCCATGACTTCTAGGCCTATTGTAGAAGGATGGAATCTGTTTATCAAATTACACCTCTAGCTGTGAGAGATTCAGGCTATACTGGTTTTGTGTTCAATGTTTGTTTGTGGATAAGAAAACTGAATAGAACATTCTCTTCTGTTTACAATAGGAATTACAGTGTTGTCTGCCAAACCAAACGTGATTTATAATGTGTTCATATTTGCACTATCCTTCTACAGTGTACATTTTACATTTACATTTTAGTCATTTAGCAGACGCTCTTATCCAGAGCGACTTACAGTTAGTGAGTGCATACATTATTTTTAAAATTTTCATACTGGCCCCCCATGTACACAAGATGACAGGTGCCAGGCAACTTTGACTCACTTACTATATTCACTTTCATGTTTGGAAATGATATATCATTATTTTGTGGCAGTTTTTTTTCATAACCCCTCGTATAAGAATTTGTCAAGTCTAAAAAGGATGCAGCCACTGGCCTTATGACCTGTTTCCATCCACTTGTGTCCGGAAGTAACTTGTGCAAAGCTTGAATGGAACTGTCACAGGCTACTAATTAATCTTTAACGACTTGGCCATCTATTAATGTTTTATGGCAAGTGCAAACGTTGAACAAACTCGATTACAATCCCAAACAAAAGCGAGTTAAGATCAAGTCAACCTAAAACGGACATTGTTTATAACGTTATCAATCGCTACAATCAAAATGAGAAGTGATCTTACTTTTCCTTTCAAGTCCAGAACGAAGACAGCTGAGGCAGACATTATCAGTACCAAATGGATCACTCCGCAAGTATTTCAACCACTACAAGCTTTGTCTGCTTAGATTCAAGTTAAATTTTTAAGCGTTTATTTTCGCCATTAAAGTTGTCTAAATGTGGATAAATGTACTCATGGCTTCCATGGTTCCTGTTCTTGAAGGAATACGTCAGATCTGACGTCACGGGCCTCCAGGTAAAACATTTACAGCATCGCACTCACCTGTATGGAAAAAAAGTGGCCTGGACACACTGCTCGATTATTTCACGAGATGGCGCAACAGATGCAGAAATGTAGGTAGGAACTTTTAGCGCAATAATCACGACTTCCACAAGAGCGCAGACGTACATTAGAAAAGTAACGATTGCAAAAAAGCACCTATCTATTCTGTACCATACAGCGCTGGTGGCACCTTAATTGGGGAGGACGGGCTCGTAGTAATGGCTGGAGTGGAATAAGTTGAATGGTATCAAATACATCAAACACATGGTTTCCATCTGTTTGATGCCATTCCATTTGCTTCGTTACAGACATTATTATGAGCCGTCCTCCCCTCAGCAGCCTCCACTGCCATACAGTCTATAGACTCCATGGTCTGTAGATAACAGTTTCATGTGATCTTGAATTATTTAATATTTGTACTCTCATCTTGTCAAGTCAATCCTGGCTATTATTTTCTGCTTCACATACCTAGAATTGACTTTAGATAGCTGGGGCTTTT
Source organism: Coregonus clupeaformis (assembly GCF_020615455.1). Lineage (NCBI taxonomy): Eukaryota > Metazoa > Chordata > Actinopteri > Salmoniformes > Salmonidae > Coregonus > Coregonus clupeaformis. Next base: position 5,564,751 of record NC_059229.1, read on the forward strand.
CCCAACTACATTTATTTTGACCTGATGACCTTGACTTTTAACAGGCATTACTTCTTTCAAGATGTTTTGTAAGATATTTATTGCTCTGAGGTCACTTTTGGAATCTTGCAACAAAGCAGCTAACAAACAACTCACGTTTCTCCTCAAAGTCAAACCCCCAAAATGATCTGACAAATGTATATTTTCTACTTTACTATTTCATTACAAAACCCTGGCCTTTCACAAAGGCCTATAAGGATTTGTCTAGACCTGGGTTCAAATAGTATTAATCTTGAAATATATATTGTGACAGATCAGCTTGTCCGAAACACCCTAACAGAGGCGGGAGGCATGAAATGAACAGACCGGAGGCAGTGGTTGTGGTTCCTTTGCTTTTTTATTGTCAATAAATGGGTTCTTTCACCTGACAAAATGATTCCAGTACAGGGTAGCGTCCACCGCTGAAACAACAGCGAAAAAAAAGGAATACAAATAAACAAAGCAGTTGACCTAAAGGCCGTGGCCAAACAGGGAAAACAAAACAACAAAAGGCTTCACGCATCTTTAGACTATCGTCTACACATAACATTTACAGGGGGAACGCTTCTCTCTACCTATAGCCTGCCTTGCTTAACCGAGAGCCAAGGTGAATCAGAAGCAGCCGCTTTCTCTGAAGTAGGCAAGTACAACATCCTCACAGGTCCCCGTGTATGCTCCCAGCCCCAAGCTCATCTCCTGGCACACCTTTATAGAGTGAGACACAAAGCAATTAGTGGGCCCAGCTGTGTACTAATTGTCTTTACACTGAGTACCTATCCCCTGAGGAGGGTGCTGTCATGTCGTCTTCCTCCGGCTGGTCACTGAACTCTCACTGTGGCCAACAACAGACTTTCATGTAGGAGTTGTGGATGTTATGGGAGGGTTGGGACATGCGTCAATCTCAAACAACTTCTTGCTCCTTTTGTCCAAAAGCTTTGTTTGCACCAGCTTGAAGTAGCCATATCCAACCCACAGATAGGAGAATTGATTGTAGACCTATTTGAGCCATAAACTAGACAGCCATGCCTTAGTGAAACACACATGCTACATTCACAAAGGCTGTGGCATATCTATAAAATAATAAAGGGTCAGATGTGGGCCAATGGGTGACTTGCAAACTAAGGAATGCTTAGTGCACCTTTCAGACCACACATTGTTTGTTTTAGTCATTTAATGAAGGCCAAATGCCATCTTACTGCAGGCCAAATGCCATCTTACTGTAGGCCAAATGCCATCTTACTGCAGGCCAACTGCCATCTTACTGCAGGCCAACTGCCATCTTACTGCAGGCCAACTGTCATCTTACTGCAGGCCAACTGTCATCTTACTGCAGGCCAACTGTCATCTTACTGCAGGCCAACTGTCATCTTACTGTAGGCCAACTGCCATCTTACTGCAGGAAAACTGTCATCTTATTGCAGGCCAACTGCCATCTTACTGCAGGCCAACTGCCATCTTACTGCAGGCCAACTGTCATCTTACTGCAGGCCAACTGTTATCTTACTGCAGGCCAACTGTCATCTTACTGCAGGCCAACTGCCATCTTACTGCAGGCCAACTGCCATCTTACTGCAGGCCAACTGTCATCTTACTGCAGGCCAACTGTGATCTTACTGCAGGCCAACTGTCATCTTACTGCAGGCCAAATGCCATCTTACTGTAGGCCAACTGTTATCTTACTGCAGGCCAACTGCCATCTTACTGCAGGCCAACTGCCATCTTACTGCAGGCCAACTGTCATCTTACTGCAGGCCAACTGTCATCTTACTGCAGGCCAACTGTCATCTTACTGCAGGCCAACTGTCATCTTACTGTAGGCCAACTGCCATCTTACTGCAGGCCAACTGTCATCTTATTGCAGGCCAACTGCCATCTTACTGCAGGCCAACTGCCATCTTACTGCAGGCCAACTGCAATCTTTGCTAGTCACCCTTAACTTGACCTGTTTTTAGACAAATATGTTTATCCAAATCAAAGTTTAGCATCCTCCACCAATGTTTGATTTTAAACTTTTAAAAAGTCACTCCCACACTCCAAATCAAGCATGGGCTACAGGAAGAGAGGGAGAGCTGTGAAAAATGTAAACATCAACATTAAACCCCACTATTCTTAATCTAACCTCTTCTTCCTCCCGTGTTGTGGTGGCCTGGATGTGAAGCCAGAAGGAAATGCCATCACCGCTGCAGCCTTAGGATGTGTCTCAAATGGCACCCTATTCCATACTTGTCAAAAGTAGTGCACTATATAGGGACTAGGGTGCCATTTCAGATGCAGACTTGACTGACTGCAGTAGCCTTCCCATATTCCCCATATGGGGTACTTGGAGGTCCAACAATAACATATGGAAACGCTTTGTAGGTCAGACAGACTCCAAAGGAAACAAATGACTTTTCCTCTTTACATATCTAGGTTTTACTATGCAGTAGGTCAAAAAGTTAAACTGTTTAACAGTAGCTTCTTGCTACTATCTATCCTAGGGGTTCTTAAACTTTATCAGCTCGAGACCCAAATGAGAAATTGACCGTGACCCAAATCGTCCTTCAACGACCCAAATTAAGAAGAAATAGTGTGTGATTATAGATGTATTCTCATAACTCGACACCCACCTCTCATAAACCCAGGGCCCACTTTGGGTCCGGACCTATAGTTTAAGAAACCCTGCTTTAGCCTACTCTTTAGAGGGTCGTCACTGTCTGGCCAAATTGCAAAGTCGGAAGGCCCACCTATTCTTCAATTTATCTTCTTAAAATCTGATTTTAAACCTAACCGTAACCACACTGCTAACCTTATGCCTAACCCAAACCTTAAATGAAGACCAAAAAGCAAAGAAAATGTCCATACATTTTTATGATATAGCCAATTTTGACTTTGCAGCTTGGCCATCTAGTGGGTCGATATGACTGAACATTCTATGTACATTCTATTGTTCATTCAGTGCACTGCTGAGAGCCATACAGAGGTAGACATACACAACAGACGTAGCTGCTATTGTCATGACCTAGTTAAGAACACGTGTGCCAGTCAAATCATCTCCCCTTCATATTGATATGTGTCAAAACATCACAAGCTCAGTTCATTTAGCCCTCACACTTCACCATGGTATGTACAGGCCTGACTGGGGCATATGGGGAAAGGTAATGGACCAGCTAAGTGGTGATGTTCTTGACCAGTCTTGCTCTCACTCCCACCAATTTTCCACAGTGGAGAGCCACCACTGAACATATTGATGGTAGAGCTACATGTATTTTCCATGATTGATGAATAGTAGGCCTACGTGTGTCTGGGTGTGTTTGATTGAGTACAGCAGTGTGTGTCAAAGTGTATCCTCCCCTGTAGCCCCCGAGGAAACATTGCTCTGGGTGGTGGCTGGTGTTAGTCTTTGGGTCTCTGAGACAGAGACTATTGTTATTGCTTATCACCAGACCAGTACAGCCAGTACCACTCTGTTCTGTTTGGTAACCTGGCTAGCGACCTGTTGTTCCTGTTCCTGAAGTGACTACCTGTCACAAGACACTCCCCCTCGTAGACTGTCACAGTGGTGTGATGTTCTAACCCCGCCCCTTTGTGACATCGCTGGCCAATAGGAGACGGCGGAATGGCAATATGTAAATAGTCAGGTGAGGTGAAGATACAGGAGATAGTGTTGTCTACGAGCCTATCCCCTGGGGACAAACATTGTTTGTCACCTGTGTTTCAGTGTGTATCTTAAAGCCATAGGGGTCTAGCACACTGTGGATCTAGACTAATTTGAATGGCTATAAAGGGCGATAACTATGTGCATCTGTCAACAGTGATGCTGATGTAGTGTATGTGGATAGAGACCCTGTATAATTTCCATTGCTCTGCACTTTCACCTGTTTTACCTGCAGGTGTCATTTTACCCATCATTACACTATTATAGCTCAGCTTCAGTACAACATTCTGCATCTAATGAAGGGGAGTGACGGTTGGGCCAAAAATAGAAAATAAAGAAACATACTGCATCAATCAATTACTGGCAAAACGCCCCCAGAATTGCATCCCAAGCTTTGTATTGCAGTTATATGTTGAATTCAAAGATATATCAAAAGACTGTTGATCTACAGTAAAATTTTACAAAGTAAATGTCCCACTGGGGCCTGCTGGGGCCACTAATACGAAAATGTATGCAATCACTTTTTATAAGCCACTTTAGGTAAAGGCGTCTGCTAAATGGCATACATTATTATAAATGTTGGCTAACGTTTTGCACATACATTGTACATTGTAGTCATTTAGCAGACGCTCTTATCCAGAGCGACTTACAGTAGTGAGTGCATACATTTTCATACTTTTTTCATACTGGTACCCCGTGGTACCGCACAAAAACCTGACAGATTGGTATAAAAAAATAATAAAGCAGACATTGAATATTCCTTTGAGCATGGTGAAGTTATTAATTCCACTTTGGATGGTGTATCAATACACCCAGTCACTACAAAGATACAGGCGTCCTTCCTAACTCAGTTGCCGGAGAGGAAGGAAACCGCTCAGAGATTTCACCATGAGGCCAATGGTGACTTTAAAACCGTTACAGAGTTGAATGGCTGTGATAGGAGAGTGAAAAGAAGGAAGCTTGTACATAATTTTAAAAAATATTCCAAAACATGCATGCTGTTTGCAACAAGGCACTCAACTAACACTGCAAAAAATGTGGCATAGCAATTCACTTTTTGTCCTGAATACAACGTGTTATGTTTGGGGCAAATCCAATACAACACATTACTGATTACCACTCTCAATATTTTCAAGCATAGTGGTGGCTGCATCATGGTATGGGTATGCTTGTAATCGTTAAGGACTGGGGAGTTTTTCAGGATAAAAAAGAAACTGAATGGAGCTAAGGCAAAATCCTAGAGGAAAACCTGGTTCAGTCTGCTTTCCACCAGACACTGGGAGATTAATTCACCTGTCAGCAGGACAATAACCTAAAACACGAGGCCAAATCTACACTGGAGTTGCTTACCAAAAGACAGTGAAAGTGGCCAAGTTACAGTTTGGACTTAAATCTGCTTGAAAATCTATGGCAAGTCCTGAAAATAGTTGTCTAGCCATGATCCCCAACATCTTGACAGAGCTTTAAGAATTTTGAAAATAATAATGGGCAAGTATTGCACAATTCAGGTGTGCAAAGCTCTTATAGACTTACCCAAGAAGACTCACAGCTGTAATCAATGCCAAATATGTTTCTAACATGTATCGGGGAGCTGAATACTTAAGCAACGACTATACTTAAGCAATGACTATATTTTAGTTATTTAATTTCTATGAATCTATTTTTTTTTAAAGCATTTTTCTTTCACTTTGACATTACAGCAGTGGAGGCTGCTGAGGGGAGGACGGCTCATAATAATGGCTGGAATGGAGCGAATGGAATGGCATCAAACACGTTGAAACCATGTGTTTGATGTATTTGATACCATTCCACCTATTCCACTCCAGCCATTACCACGAGCCCGTCCTCCCCAATAAAGGTGCCTCCAACCTCCTGTGCATTACAGAGTATTTTGTGTAGATTGTTAATAACAAAATGACAATTAAATCAATTTGAATCCCACTTTGTAACACAATAAAGTGTGAAGAAATCCAAGGGGTCTGAATACTTTTGCAAGGCACTGTATATAGTAATATGTGCTATAATAGCACACCTTGATGACTTAAAATGGATCATATTGACATATATGTGTCGTATTTTTGACTATAGTGAGAGAAAAGACAGGAAACATTGCAACATTGCTATCAGTCAGGGTTAGTACTAGGAGGTACCATGCAGACAGATTGTGTTGGGGAGAGAGAGAGAGTATTGAGTCATAATGAGACAACCCTCCTTAATTTTGCCTGCCGTAATAGGATCCAAGCCCTTGGCTTTATCTACAGTACACAGATGCATTCTCTCTTGTGTCTAGGAAGGAGATAAGGGGCTGTATGTACAATGTATCAAATGTCTCAGAGCAGGAGTGCTGTGAATTAATACGATTACATGGACAGGGGGGACCAGAGCCAGTATTCACAGAGTCTCAGAGCAGGAGGGCTGATCTAGGGTGAGTTTAGCCTTTTAACCATTAAAAGGATTAAATGGACAAGAGAGGACCTGATCCTAGAACAGCACTCCTACTCTGACATGCTTTGTGGATACATGCCCTGATCCTAGAACACCACTCCTACTCTGAGACGCTTGACACATTCGGCCCCAGGTGTTAGAGTTGGGGGTTGATTGTTAGACAGTGGTGTCTGTTTGAAGGACAGGCGTTGGTCTATTTGAAGGACTGGTATAACTGGACTCTTTTAAGTATCAGCTAGCTATGACCAGCCCCTAAAGTGAACATTCTTGTCAATGACACTTAATGGTGTGACTTCTGCTTGTCACTCTTGTCAATGAGTGATGTGCAGTAGTGGCTTGTGGGCAAAATAACTGGAGAAGCCCGAAAAAAAAAGCCATACTACACCCTATCTGTTGTGATAATTACGTTGTTTGCTCTATAACCTGTTCGTTCATATGCCTTGCCACCGTGATATATAGGCCTAAGGCCAAGACAATAAGAAGACACAGTTGCAGAATAAATTAAACCACATCTTTGTTTCATCACAAAACCGAAGAGCAACATCTGTCCGGTGAAGTCCACAAAACATATTGTCTGTCACAAACAGCAAGTTCATGTTTCCGACATTTTCGGACCACTAATCAACTATTGATTTAGAACCACGGAGAGTTTACCGCAAGTCGCAAAGGAAACAGGAGCTGCCTCCACTATTCCAGCATCATTTCAACTTCAACATTTCAACATCAACTAATCACCTATGCTTAGTCTAATACAGTGACAACGAAAAGATACCAAAAACAGTTTTGTCCAATCAATGTAAGCTAAATATGATTTGGCTGTCCATGGTTCTGATGTCTGTGTACGTGTGTGTGTGTGTGTGTGTATATGCGTGCGTGCGTGCACGTTCGTGCAACGCCAATGCCATCCTCCTCTCTTTCATGTTGACGAAACAGTCTGTCACTCTGTCATACAGTACACGCTTTTATTTTTTGTTGTCCTAGCCTACCTGGCTAAAATGCTTGCTCGCTAGCCTAACTTCCTTTCATAGGCAACGATGCGCCAGGCCAGCTAGTTAACATTAGCCTACTACATCTAGCTACATGTTGAACTTCCATCCTCTCAGGCCAGGGGCACAATGTATGAATTTATCGTTGGATCAGAATCGCAATTATAATCATTGGCCAGTACGGAGAATTAAGTAAAACCACAAGTCCAAATCCCTATCTCTATCCATGGCTAATTTAGGAAAGGGACAATTTTAGCTAGCTAGCTAGCCACCGGAGGACAACAACACTATGAGACACAACAATTCATGTTGTTTCTGTCAATGACGTATGCTCTCGATGCGATTTAATAGGAGTGACGCCAAATCCAAACTGGCTTCCCTTGACGCTTTATTTTGGTGCACCAGGACCATTCACAGTTGAGCTCGCTCAGTTTAGCTCAACGCTGATTGGCTATTATTTTATACTTTTTTTTATGAAGGGAGGCCAAATGCTCGCTGGCTTCCCTTGCATTCAATGCTACGGTGGCAACAATGTCATACTATTTTGGACCAGACAGCATCAGATAGATGGCCTACACATACAGAGACAGAGGGGCGCTGTTTCGCTCGCTCGGATGCTTTCTCTGGTGAGATACATTCAGCCTCTTGCGAATTGAAGGAAAATTATGAAACACAGAGACAAAAGATACATTATTTTACATTATTTGTTCTTTTTTTTCTTGGTAAATTTTTTGGGGAAGCCTGGTTTCCCTCGGTATCCATGAATACATGCCACTGGTGGTATGATCTTTGCTTGTCCAATCCCTGCTCCCTCTCTGGTTTAGTTTCCAAGCAAAAGTCCCCAGCTGTTAAAGCAATCATGAACCAATGACTGTAATGTTGCAGAGTTCTCTTCTGATTTCAATAGAGAGCTAGCTATAAGTGTAGATTATCTTCCCACAACTTCCCACAACTCACTATAGGTGGTCTATTCCCCATTACAATTCCCGTGTTCCGGAACTCTCTCTCTCTGTTCCATTATGCAAGTAGAGCCCTGATTGAGTCTCTGGTGTATAGAGAAAAGAGTGGGAGGAGGGAGGGATGATCCATCATTATGGATGAATTATGGATGATGTTAAATGATGATGGGGTGTTGTCTATGGTTTGTTTGGGTGTGTCTGTATATGAGACCATCTACACTACTGACAGATCTACAGTTCTTCAGTTCTGAGGTGTTCTAGATTCTAGAACTCACCCATGTGTGTAATTCCATGCTCGGGGGACATTTATGGGTAGTCTCACAGCCAGATCAATCCAGGTTTTTTATTTTCTGATCTCCACCACTTTATGTATTTTATTATCTGAAGTCTGGATGGAAATTCATTTAGATGTACACTACCGTTCAAAAGTTTTAGAACATCTACTCATTCAAGGGTTTCTCTTTATTTTTACATTGTAGAATAATAGTGAAGACATCACAACTATTAAATAACACATATGGAATCATGTAGTAACCAAAAAAAGTGTTAAACAAATCAAAAAATATTTTATATTTGAGATTCTTCAAATAGCCACCCTTTGCCTTGATGACAGCTTTGCAAACTCTTGGCATTCTCTCAACCAGCTTCCCCTGGAATGCTTTTCCAACAATCTTGAAGGAGTTCCCACATATGCTGAGCACTTGTTGGCTGCTTTTCCTTTACTATTCGGTCCGACTCATCCCAAACCATCTCAATTGGGTTGAGGTCGGGGGATTGTGGAGGCTAGGTCATCTGATGCAGCACTCCATCACTCTCCTTCTTGGTAAAATAGCCCTTACACAGCCTGGAGGTGTGTTGGGTCATTGTCCTGTTGAAAAACAAATGATAGTCCCACTAAGCCAAACCAGATGGGATGGCGTATCGCTGCAGAATGCTGTGGTAGCCATGCTGGTTAAGTGTGCCTTGAATTCTAAATAAATCACAGACAGTGTCACCAGCAAAGCACCCTCACACCATAACACCTCCTCCTCCATGCTTTACGGTTGGAAATACACATGCAGAGATCATCCGTTCACCCACACCGCGTCTCACAAAGACACAGCGGTTGGATCCAAAAATCTCAATTTGGACTCCAGACCAAAGGACACATTTCCACAGGTCTAATGTCCATTGCTCGTGTTTCTTGGCCCAAGCAAGTCTCTTCTTATTATTGGTGTCCCTTAGTAGTGGTTTCTTTGCAGCAATTCGACCATGAAGGCCTGATTCACACATTCTCCTCTGAACAGTTGATGTTGAGATGTGTCTGTTACTTGAACTCTGTGAAGCATTTATTTGGGCTGCAATTTCTGAGGCTGGTAACTCTAATGAACTTATCCTCTGCAGCAGAGGTAACTTCCTGTGGCGGTCCTCATGAGAGCCAGTTTCATCATAGCGCTTGATGGTTTTTGCGACTGCACTTGAAGAAAGTTCTTGAAATGTTCCGTATTGACTGACCTTCATGTCTTAAAGTAATGATGGACTGCCATTTATCTTTGCTTATTTGAGCTGTTCTTGCCATAATATGGAATTTTACCAAATAGGGCTATCTTCTGTATACCCCTCTACCTTGTCACAACACAACTGATTGGCTCAAATGCATTAAGAAGGAAATAAATTCCACAAATTAACTTTTAAGAAGGCACACCTGTTAATTGAAATGCATTCCAGATGACTACCTCATGAAGCTGGTTGAGAGAATGCCAAGAGTGTGCAAAGCTGTCATCAAGGCAAAGGGTGGCTATTTGAAGAATCTCAAATATAAAATATATTTTGATTTGTTGATCACTTTTTTGGTTACTACATGATTCCATATGTGTTATTTCATAGTTTTGATATCTTCACTATTATTCTACAATGTAGAAAATAGTAAAAAATAAAGAAAAACCCTTGAATGAGTAGGTGTTCTAAAACTTTTGACCGGTAGTATAAAGGTTTACTGGCAATTCCTCACACAACCTGTTGAGAGAAACACCTTTATACACACCCTTAATACACCCTTGAATACATCCTTACCTATCACATTTTCCGTTGCAAAGACAAGTGATGACTCCGGGAAAACCAATGTACTGTAACTTGAATCAAACCATCATTGCAAGGTCATGATGTTTCGCTTTGAACAGCTCTAAAGTGAAAAGACTGTCTGGGAGACCTACTGTACACTTTGGGTGGTTCTCAATTAACCACTTCAAAAGAGAACATGAAACGCTACAATGTGCGCATTCATCAATCTCTCTACACTGTAATTGTCCTAAATAACCCATTTCAGTGAGGTTACTGAAATACCCTGTAATACTGCAGTGAGGTTAATATGAGTTTATCCCTAGCTATCCAGTTGGAGGCTTTCAGGAGCTTGAGATTGCACATAGGGTACAGTTGAGTTATTCTTGACTGGAAGGTTCTTCTTTCTGAGGAGCTTTCCAGAATTTTCTAATTTCCTTGTTACAAATATATAAAAACTCTACAGCACTTCATTTTTCACTGGAAATGACTGGATTATCATAGAACAGAATATAATTGGGTGACCTTGACATATTGGGGCAGGAAATGTTAGACCAAAGTTCTAGGCTGTTCTCAACACTGCAGTACTCCTACCTCTGACCCACAGAGTGAGATTAAAAACGTGTTTAAATTGGCTAAGAACACACAGCCTGCACATTGCATTCCTTGTTATTAGTAGTCAAGTGTGATCAAACGGACATCCTGAAGTGGGGTGCAGGGCTGAAAAAAGTTGGTATAAAAGAAATAGAGCCGCCACACTCATAAGCTCCACCACGCGCCTTTATTCACAAACAAGCAACGTTTAGATCCTGCAAGGATCTTCATCAGGTCCTGATCAAACATTGTTTGTTTATGAGTAAAGGTACGAGGTGGAGCTTATGAGTGTGCCGGCTCTATTTCTTTTATACCTTGTTATTATTCCTTGACACGTGATAACAATATCTGGACTTACACTGGTGGGAAGGGGATTTGTAACACAGACAAACTGGTGGGAAGGAGATGATGTCAGTGAGAGACTGAATGCGATACTGCGCACAAAAACCAACCTTATGATACTAGAGGAAACATTAACAACAACTGACTGAGAACAAATAGTTGTAGCTTAGGCCTATGTCCCGAAAAACGGTAAAACTGAAAGCCTGCAACCAACATCCTTCGTTATCTACATCGAAAAACCTTATTAGATTGGCTTACCACCATTATCAGGAACTGGTTGATTAATATGTTCAGTGGCTAGAACGTTAAGTACAAGTTCTGTATTTTTTTCTAACGATGAACACAGCCATACAAGGAAGACAGTATCTGTGCAATGAGATTAAAGAGACGTGACAGATAAAACTTCATAATGATTTATCTTTTATTTAACAAAATAAACACAACACAAACAAAACAATGGTCACTTTGAGATTCGATTCGCTGAACAGGAAAATTAAGAATCAACAAGAAGAGCAATTTGCATGTAACAGGCAAGCTGCAGTTGGTGCTCTGTCCTGTGGACTCGTACATCTTAGGGTGATACACAACATTGTGCTTTACACACCATAACTTATAACCATAACTGATAACCATAATCATAACTCATGTCATATGACACTGCACAACAAGAGCAATTTAGTCTATAAAATGTAACATCTTCAATCAGCTTTGAATGAAAACAGAACAATTTAACAGAACAAACATTAACTTCACCTGAACCATAGATATATTTATATATAATGGATCTGAACTTTACACCATTGTTCAGTACTAGTAGTGTTACTGTAAATGTGCATCATCCTCTATCACTGGTCATAGGCCACAGGTTACAGGTGTGCTAACGACAATGACCCATAAGCCTACAGGTGTCCAAGGAAGCCATTCACACAACCAAGATAATGATTCAATGGATCATTAATCAAGATAATGAACATTGGTTGGTTGGTTATGATGATGGGACAATATTAACAACTGTGTAACCATTCACAGTAGACATTAGAGCTTGGGAATAGAAAACATCCAATCAAGATATTTATATATGTATATATAGAAATAAATAAAACAAATCTGTAATATGTACAACATATTTTTCACATTAAAATGTACAAAATGAGCAGGGTGATACCACAGCGAACTGGGGATGTAGTATTTACAGCAACATACAAACTATATACATATTATCAAAAGTAATAATTAGTATTGTCATATCATACCAGGATGTCATTCAACATCATTTAACATCATAATTTATTTAGTCAGCTTTCCACCGCAATAGAAAATAAAATGAAGAGTGTTTTCTTCATGGCTTAACTCAGTGAGCAGCAGACAGACATAAACCATTTCTAAAGTAACTAATGGCCTTCAGCTAGTCTTCAGCTAGCCTTCAGCTAGCCTTCAGCTAGCTTTCAGCTACTGGCCTTCAGCTAGCCTTCAGCTACTGGCCTTCAGCTAGTCTTCAGCTAGCCTTCAGCTACTAGCCTTCAGCTACTGGCCTTCAGCTAGCCTTCAGCTACTGGCCTTCAGCTAGTCTTCAGCTAGCCTTCAGCTACTGGCCTTCAGCTAGCCTTCAGCTACTGGCCTTCAGCTAGTCTTCAGCTAGCTTTCAGCTACTGGCCTTCAGCTAGCCTTCAGCTACTGGCCTTCAGCTAGTCTTCAGCTAGCCTTCAGCTACTGGCCTTCAGCTAGCCTTCAGCTAGTCTTCAGCTAGCCTTCAGCTACTGGCCTTCAGCTAGTCTTCAGCTACTGGCCTTCAGCTAGCCTTCAGCTAGCCTTCAGCTACTGGCCTTCAGCTAGTCTTCAGCTACTGGCCTTCAGCTACTGGCCTTCAACTAGCCTTCAGCTACTGGCCTTCAACTAGCCTTCAGCTACTGGCCTTCAACTAGCCTTCAGCTACTGGCCTTCAGCTAGTCTTCAGCTACTGGCCTTCAACTAGCCTTCAGCTACTGGCCTTCAGCTACTGGCCTTCAGCTAGCCTTCAGCTACTGGTCCTTCAACTATCCTTCAGCTACTGGCCTTCAACTAGCCTTCAACTACTGGCCTTCAACTAGCCTTCAGCTACTGGCCTTCAGCTATCTTTAAAATTGGCCACAAAACAAACAATGCTCATCGATTTATTGATTTGGATGTAACTTGTTGATGCACAAATTGGAATATATTGAAAATGCACAAGGTGTGTAAAGCCGTAACCAGATAGAAGGCAATAAGGCGACAACTCAACTCACTAACTTGTGTAAGGCAACAGTTCACAGGGGCAATAAGGTCATATTTACCAAGAGACAGAATGCCTGCTGTACGTGCAAAGGCAAGATAACTGCCATGTTTGATATAGTTGACTATAGTGAAAGGAGGTCATAAGGCATTTGGGTTCTTCTTTATACTGTATACCACATACCGTAAGAACATGTACGTCACTAGACATTAAACACATTGCTGGAGAGAGTATAGAAATGCTTGCGTTGATTATGGTAAAGGCACAAATATGAAAAGAGACTCTTAGTCAATGACAGCTCACATGTTTTAGCTTTGAGTAGTGCTGACAACTCAAAAGTTTCAGCTTTGAGTAGTGCCGACAACTCAAAAGTTTCAGCTTTGAGTAGTGCCGACAACTCACACGTTTCAGCTCTGAGTAGTGCCAACAACTCACACGTTTCAGCTCAGAGCAGTGCCAACAACTCACAGGTTTCAGCTCTGAGTAGGGGCGACAACTCACACGTTTCAGCTCTGAGTAGGGCTGACAACTCACACGTTTTAACTCTTACTAGTGTCACACCATAGTTCAATGTCCCCCCTGGGAAAGTCTCTACTTTAGGATGTGGTGATGTTTGGTGCTACGTGACTAGGCACGTGCATGTGGCAATGTCAGATGATAAGGCTATCCAGAGGTCTCAATGTCCATTGTCAAGTACACCATAAACATACACACTAGCCACCGTTTGTGACGTTCAAAAGATATGACAAGACAGCTATTTGACTGCAGCCTGTTTTAAACTCACAATCTTCAACACATTCTTCATATCGTGCAAATTGTGTTTTCTTGAGTTTTTGTCAGGCTGACAACGGAAGTGGGATCAAACTGAACTCAAGAATCAAATGGGTTGGAAATGTAGGTCGTCTTCTGTACAGTGCTATGCACAATCTTGTGCAACATTAGAACAAAAGGTCGCCTATTTTACAGTAAGTAGCCAAATGTCCACTCATTTACAAAAGAGCTGCTAAGTGATATGTAACAAAAACAAACAAAGTTGAAGCTGTGTTAGATGGTTGTCATTTTGCATTGGCTAAACTTCAATGTGTCAAAGAGCCTAGGGCCAGGACCTAGCCTGGTACCAAATCTGTACTTTATGTGCTTAGCAATTTATACTTCTCTCTGACGAGGAGTTAGCCGAAAACACATACATTTGGGACCAGGCCTCCTAGGTAAGAGCTCTTACATTATTAAAGTACGGAGGACTACAGTCCAACTGTGCATTTACTGTGTCTTTCATTTTCAAGTCCTTCTGATGTTTGACAAAATGGCCCCAGACGTTTTTTTCTTCAGGGTTGTGGTCCACTCACACACTCATGTTTGAAACCACAACGCTACCAAGTCATTTTTTGTGTGATTCCATTTCTATGTTTCTTCTTCTTCCATACATTTTTGTTTTTGGGTTTACACGGCAACCAAGTTTTTCTTCTTTTTTTCGTTTATTTTTTCCTTCATCTTCGTCTTGGATGGCGGCACAGCGTTGAGGTCGGAACGGAATCTTCGGAACAGGAAGCCAGGAAATGAGGTCATTCGAGATGAGGTCATCATCATGGGATTGGAAAGGACGTGTCAGCAGCAGTAGCGTTAGGGTTAAAATGACCTCCATCGTTTTCGTTTGTCATCTTTTCATATAAAAATCTCTTCATTTCTTTAAATAGAAATCTTCATGTCCACTTCTTCTTCTTCATCTACTAGTCATGCCAGGTCTTCTTCCAGGCTCACCATCTGTCTCTGTGAGGTGAAACAGAAAATAACTGTAAACACAAAGTCACACAACACTGAAAACCACTACATACAGTATTTCATAGGCTATAACATAATCAACTGTCACACGCTATCAGTTAGCCACTGCAGAACACCTTCAGGATTGGGGTCAATTCCATTTCAACTCAGTTCAGGAAATTAAGTGGATTGCAAGTCCACATAGGAAAACTATGGGCAATTCATCCCTTTATTTTACTTAATCGAAATGGAATTGATCCTAACACTGTATGAGATTTGAAATGGAATGAACTCCAACCCTGGTGATAAGTGTAGTCTACAACAGTAATAAGACAGTGATTGGGTTGCTTGGTGGGTTGCTAGGTGACTGTGACTGTACCTGTGGGTAGGTGTATCCGTCCTGGCTGTGGTTTCTACAGATGTGCATCTCGTCCTCGGTGGTCTTCTGGTACACGGGGTTGTCAAAGTGGATGGTGTTGGTGTTCTTCAGCCTCCAGTGTCTCCATAGCATCACTGCACCAAACAGCATCAGGCTCATCATCACTGGAAAGAGGGGTCAAAGGTCAGTTCTTGTTGTTGTTGAAATTGTTGTTGTTGTTGTTGATCAAGTATAATGGTAGGTAAAGCCAGTTTAACTTTTACAATGATATATGTTTTACTGAGTGTATAAAACATTAGAAACCCCTTCCTAATATTGAGTTACACCCCCTTTTGCCCTCAGAACAGCCTTAGTTCGTCAGGGCATGGACTCTACAAGGTGTCGAAAGCGTTCCACAGGGATGCTGGCCCATGTTGACTCTAATGCTTCCCACAGTTGTGTCAAGTTGGCTGGATGTCCTTTGGGTGGTGGACCATTCTTGATACACACGGAAAGCTGTTGAGAGTGAAAAACCCAGCAGCGTTGCAGTTCTTGACACACTCAAACCTGTGCGCCTGGCACCTGCTACCATACCCCGTTCAAAGGCACTTAAACTTTTGTCTTGCCAATTCACCCTCTGAATGGCACACGTACACAATCCATGTCTCAAGGCTTAAAAATTATTCTTTAACCTGTCTCCTCCCCTTCATCTACACTGATTGAAGTGGATTTAACAAGTGACATCAATAAGGGATCATAGCTTTCACCTGGATTCACCTGGTCAGTCTATGTCATGGAAAGAGCAGTTTTATACACTCAGTGTATATCAACACGTAATTCAATACATAAACAGACAGTAGGTTACTACAGTCCTACTGTATTTATCAGTGTACTAGACATTATGCTGATACTACAAGGTAAAATACTCACTGATAGGTAAGACAATGTAGAGCGCAGTATGGTGTGATGCCTCAGCTACTTTGGGCATGGCAACATATCCACTTTGACCTGTGACAGCAGTTTCCTGTGGACTGTGAGTGGCCGAGGACCTGTCAGGGCCCTGAGGCTGGGCCCGGGGGGCGGAGGAGGTAGTTGTAGTAGTGGTGGTAGTTGTGGTGGAAGTGGGACGAGCTGGCTGTTTGGTTGGGGCTCTGGTAGGGACGGGGGCCGCAGTTTTGGGAGCGGTGGGGGAAGCGGTAGTTGTTGAAGCTGTTGGGATAAGAGACAGGGGTAAAGGTCACCAAAGGTTAGAGGTTAGACACATAAGAATGTGTCAGTTAGTTTGAGAAAAGGTTAAATGACCATAAACAGTGAGTATGGGGATAAGCACTGTAACACTTTGAGATCCATTGGGTTTTGAACTACCTTTTAACAAGAAAATATATGGTCTTAAACTGATTTTTGGCAGGTTTTTTAAAATAATGTTGATTAATAATGAAAATATAAAAATATTAATAACATTCCACCCATGAGGCCACTAGAGGGTGATCTGGTAATTTGACTGCAGGAAAGGGGTCTACAGGGCAAGAGTTGCACCTTCTGTAAAGTTCCATAGGGTTCGACAGAGGAAAACACATACCTGCCACACACTTCCTCATGTCTGTCCCCAGGGTCATATGATCAGGACAGGCACAGGTGTATTTAGGGGAGTGTTGGTTGATCTGGGGAGCAGGCAGACACAGGAACTCACAACCTCCATTCACAAAGTTGTTCTCTGTGCACCAGTTCTTTCCTATGGGAGAGAGAGGGGAGAGAATGTGTGAGAGAGAGAGAGAGTGAGCGTTAGACCACCTGATTCAGCTTTTAAAGTTAATTACAGTCATTCATATGAGATTTGTTATGTTTTTAAAAAGCGTGCGTTGCCATACCGATGGGCTGCTTGAGGTTGTGGTATACAATGATGTCCTCTGGCTGTACCAGGTCCTCCGCCAATACAGTGATGTCATTTCCTGTCAGGCGGTTGGCGCTCATGACCACTCTGTCACCCATGTCGGTCCAGAATACTTTCTCCTGTGAAGCAAATGAGAGAAACCAGAAAAAAGAGAGAAAGGAAGAAAAACTAGGTTACCCAAAGTTAACCAACTGTACATAGTCCGTACATACAGCACTTACAAAGCCATCCACAAAGACTTATACTGTATCTGTCCTAATTGAAACGGGGGAAACCAACAGTTTCAGATATGGGGCTTATAAACCTCCTATGGCCTGGATACTGTAAGATCAGTTTGGTCTCCATTCAGCAGCTACATGGATGGATGGATTTTTGTTGGAGTAATACAGGAAAAGATGGCTAGCTGGCTAGCTGCATGTCTTAACACATTAACCGGGCTGGTGAGCAAGACTCTGAACCTGGAAATCCCCTTTAATTAAAGCTACCACAGCCAGGGTGGAGGGGGGAGACTATGGTGCTCGACTCAGGGGCCTAGAGGAGGTTCTGGGGCCACAGCCAGGGTAGAGGGGGAAGGCCATGGTGCTCGACCCAGGGACCTAGAGGAGGTTCTGGGGCCACAGCCAGGGTAGAGGGGGAAGGCCATGGTGGTCGACCCAGGGGCCTAGAGGAGGTTCTGGGGCCACAGCCAGGGTAGAGGGGGAAGGCCATGGTGCTCGACCCAGGGACCTAGAGGAGGTTCTGGGGTTGGATTGTAACCATTACCCTCATGGACTGGACTGTGCTGGTTCAGTTAATCTCCTTTTCCCTTCCTACAATTCCTCTAGGACCTGACCATAACTATACTCCAGATGGAACTCCAGTTAGGGAGACCTTAATGTCCACATTATATCACTATTTACCTCGAAGACGGTGAGAGAGAGGGGGTGAGCCAGCTTGTCCTCGTTGTAGATGAGTGTGTGTCGTCCTCCTCCGTTGACGTCGATGCTGGAGAGGGTGTGCATCTTAGAGTCCACCCAGTACAGACGCTGGTTAACCATGTCTGTTAGAGAGAGAGAGAGTGAGTTAGAGAGCAAATCCAACTGTATAATCATTAACTTATAAACAATGCTTCCACTCATGATGACGAGGCAGATTATTTAAATGCATTAAATCTCTATCTGTAAATAATTTACACCTACAGTATTATACAACTTCCAACAATAACCCAACACAAAAGCTCCTCTGTTCTGTATATGAGTATAAGAATCATGTGAGACAGCAAATTACAATGTGTCCAATCACACATCACTATATTGCAGTGTCCAATCAGTGGACTCTTCTTACCCAGAGTGATGCCATTGGGCCACATGATGTTGTCCGTTACCAAGGCAACGCGGTCGGCTCCGTTCAGCCCACTCTTCTCGATCTTGGCCTCGTTGCCCCAGTCAGTCCAGTACATGAAGCTGGAACCAGACACATTACCGTCAGTCAAAACTCCTACATCTAACACACTTCAGCACAACACAACATCTGGAAGACATCTGGAAGTCTTTAGAGAAAAGAAAATCACACACACTGACACATTGAACCTTTGCCATATTTCTTGTTGCAAAAGAGATCCTCTCTCATTCAGTTATTCTAAAATGTCGACAACAAAAGCATCCTGTCAAAGATTTATCATTCAGAAGTAATTTCCTTTTTTGTTTTCATGACAGTCAACGCCCTATTGAGCATGATACTAATGACTACAGATCAATAGGCTATGACCCAAACAAGGCTAATAAAATCAATCAATCAAAACCCAAGTTTCTTACTTCTTGGCTGGGTCCACCACGATGCTTCTTGGTTTCTCTAGTCCTTCACTGACCAGCGTCTTTTGCCGTGTTCCGTCCGTGGTTGCCACAGAGATGGTCTGGAGCATGCTGTCCGTCCAGTAGATGTTACCGTGGATCCAGTCGACGGCCAGACCCTCCGGCGCCTCGATCTGGCTGTCAATCACCACGCTGTGGTGGGAGGAGTCCCCTGCCAAGGTCATGTTGGCGCTGGGGAAGGTGCAGGACAAAATAGCTGTTTGTTAACGAAATAATACAGTCTATCTGCTGTTTGCTGATATATACAAATGCAAACACACACACACACAAACACAAACACACACACACACACACACACACATTCAACCCTTCCCCCAGTAGGTCCTCACCTGTAGATCTTCTTGTGGTACAGGTCAGACCAGAAGATCTTGTGTCCAGGCATGTCCATGTCGAGGGCCACCACGTTCTTCAGTCTAGGGATGACACTGACGTACTCTCTACGGTCTACAGTCATCTTCCTCACCTCGTGGCGGTTGGTGAACAACAGGTAGGGGACAGTACCTGGAAGACATAACATTACATTTAAAAAGTTGTCATTTACAGTAGAAGAGTGGGCCTCAAATCTGCCACTTTACTTAACTATATTTACATCACATTTAGAAGGTTGTCGTTTAAGAGTGAGGCCTCAGAGAAGCTACCTAAACCTCTTCTTTGCTTTGATTGGTTCAGACCACATCAGAATTCTGCCCAAGGCTCTGTTCATATATCCACACTAGCAAGCAATCTATCAAGCATGCATTCTAAGTGGTATGCTGGGGTGGCTGTCGGAATGTAGCTTAGCTAGTGTATCCCTCCATCCCACACGTACCTGTGGCAGCCTTGCAGGTCTTGGTCTTGGGGTCCAGTTCGTAGCCCTCCTCACACTCACACTTGTAACTTCCCAGGATGTTCACACAGATCTGGGTGCAGGCGTCTGGGTCGGCACACTCATCAATGTCTGCAAGAGGAGGAAAACAGGGTTAGAGGTCAGAAGACAGGGTCAGGGGTCAGTTGGGGCAATTCATAGTATGATTTGATCCAAATCCAACATCCTGCGATCTAATCCAGCACTTGTCACAATAGTGACTTAGAGCTCAGAGTTATTACAATATTCTGAGCTGCGTTCAGAGTCATATAACAGTGTCATATAAACATTTATTTCTGCACACCTTCACATTTCTTGTTGTCCTTCGCCAGACTGTACCCAGCAGGACAGGAGCAATTGAAGCCAATCTTCAGGTCAGTACAGGTGTGAGAGCAACCGCCGTTATTGGTCAAACACTCGTTGTTGCCTGCAGAATCAGACCGAAACTCAGTTAGAAGAAATATATCTATCTAGAAATCTATAAGAAACAACCATCATCCTCAATGTCCATGATGACAGCCTGTTTCCTTAGGCAAGACTAAGCCAGTGACCTCACTCTTTACAACCACTAACTAGTTTGGCCAGACCAGACTGGCCTGACTACTAGGCTAGCTGTCTCCATCATATTTTCCTAGCTGGTCTCGCTCCTCTGTTTTCCACTGAATGGTATGTGGGTGTAAAGGGAGTTCCCTACGGGCCCAGGGTCAAAAGTAGTGACCTATATAAGGATTAGTGTGCCATTTGGGACTCAGTATATGTCTATGGTTCCAACTCACCACACTCGCTGATAGGTTCGTCGGACATGTCTCGGCAGTCTTTCTGCCCGTTGCACACCTTGTCCATGGTGATGCACTTCCCACTCTTACACCTGAAGTTATACAGGCCCTCACACTCATCCCCTGGTGGGAGAATAAGAAAGATAATATGATTAGACATATAGTACGGTTATAGGGAGTGTGTTTGTGTGTCCATTAGGGCTGAGCCTCACCGTTCTTGCAGTCTATCTCATCGCTCAGATCCCTGCAGTCAAACTGCCGGTCACACTGATGGCTACCATGGATACAGGAGCCATCGTTACACTGAAACTCATCTGGCTGGCAGGTGGGCCGACCTAGAGAGAGAGAGAGAGAGAGAGAGAGGTAGGTTAGATAAACAATACAGCAAGGGGGAGACAGATGGACAGATAAAGAAAGAGGGATTGGGATTTTCTCTTAAGAGTCCCTTAGTTTAATATCTGTTCATACAGTATATCCTGGGAGATGAACATTGGTTTTTGTAAACACTGAACTAAATAAGCCTTTTTCTCGCATTGATGTTTCAGAGAGAAAGGAAAGAAGCAGAGTAGAATATTGTCAAAAAACGTTCTACTCACTGCAGTTGGTTTCATCTGAATTATCCTGACAGTCCTTGCCTCCATCACACCTCCAACTCCTATGGATGCACTCCCCACTCCCACAGTGGAACTCATGTGGCCCACAAGGCTTTGTTGTCGGTTTGGTGTCCCTCCCGGCACAGTTCTGGGGCCACTCGTCTGAACCGTCTGCACAATCGGCGTCTCCGTCGCACGCCCAGAGACGCGGTACACACACTGAGTTGTTACACTGGAAGGCGTTGGGACTGCAGGTGACGGTGGGACAGGAAGTCTCGTCAGAATTATCGGAACAGTCGTTGTCCTTGTCGCACACGAAGGAGACGGAGATGCACTGGCCGTTGGAGCAGCGGAACTCATCGGCGGTGCAGTTCTTTGCGGCTGGAGGGAGGAAGGGAGAGTTAAGAGATGGAGGGTTAGGAATATGGAAGGTTTGAGACTGGGTGATGCAGTATTGGTACTCTATTGTGTCTTTAGGATGTTATTATGTCTGTAATAAAAATATTATTGTCACTAAAAGAATATGAGAGGTTTTTGTATAAGGGTTCAATGGGTACAGAGTAGACACAAGGACCATAGTCATGTGGTGAAAGTACCAGTTAGTGATTACAAACTGAAGTCTTAACACATCATCGTGCACTAACTACAGAGGTAATCAGTGATGAACAGAACAGTTTGGTCTCCAGTATGGTGGGGAATGCAGTGTAGTTTATCAGGTATGACAACGATAGAAGAGTTGGCTACAGCATATACAGTATTGGACTAGACTAGTGAATGGAAAAATATGTAGGATATTCATTTGAGCCAGTTTGCTACAGAAGGAAAAGAATCCTGCAGCAACAGGAAATGTGAATTATTATGTGGATTATAATTAATGGACATTTCTGTAGAGGTTGATACATTTTTCGTGAGGGAAAATCAAGTCAAATTTTAAAGTGGAAATTACAAACTTCATTAACCTTTTAAAACCTCACATACACTTCAAATGTTACATTTCCTGCAACATGTGATCAAATTAAGACCCTACATCAGTACTTACCACAGCTCTTCTCATCAGCTCCATTTTCACAGTCAGCTTTGCCATCACAGTGCCATGTTCCAGAGATACACTTGTTCAGTGGGCCTCCACAGCTAAACTCAGTGGGCAGGCAGGTCTTAGCCTCTGGAGAGACAGAGAGACATGAACAGATAGAGACATTAGAGTCTGTGTGATAAATCTTAGCAGCTATATCTTATCTGAAGAGGAGGCAGAGGAGAAGGAGGAGGAGAACAGAGGAAGGATGAGGAAGAAAAGTATGAAAAGGAAGAAGAGAGGGAAGAGAAGGAGGATGAGAAGAATGAGAAGAGAGAAGAAGAAGAGGAGGAAGAGGAGGAAGAGTCAGTCACTCACCACAGGTGGCTGGCAGCTCGTCAGTTCCGTCACCACAGTCATCACCTCCGTCACACACCCACCGGCTGGTGATGCATTTCCCATTGCCACACCTGAACTGCCTTGTCCCACACGTATAAGCAGCATCTAGGGGAAGAAAAACACAGGATAACTGTAAATGGTTGACAGAGAAGAAACATTTAATATTTTATACATCTATCATAGGTGTAATATACAAGGTTGACGTTTTAACAGAGTGGATTTGATACTGACTCAGTGAGTTTTTACAAAATAGGGCAATATTTCATTATATATATTTTCTGTCATGTGACACTAGCACCACATAACATTATGCTCACGCAGACGAGGGAAAGAGTCTGTAGTAGTGACGGATGTTAACTAACATTTAACGAAGTAACTTCCCTCAGTTAATGTTCAACAACGCTCGCTGGCAACACAGGGCGATCATCTGATGGCCATTAAGATTGGGATTATATCTTGTTGTCGGTGAGAAGAACACACCCTCTACGATGTGTTGTAGTAGCCCTCTGGGACCAGCAATTATGATAAGAGCTACAGTAGTGAGAGTCCAGAGATAAAGGAACAGGATATGAGGTAATATGACTACAATGTGGAGCATTTCTAAACAGGAAGTAAAGGAGTTTCCCATGGGAGAGACTCTTATCTCTTATTATTCACACACTGGAGCTACTGTATCTCATGGTCTTTCAGCAGACAGTGAGAACTTGACGGCCATTTTGTAATGCACTCAAGAATGTTGCTTGGCAACTACTGTTTGTGTGTTTCTCATGTAAACTTAAAAAGAAGGAAATTAGTGCAGGACAAGAGGTTGCCCAAACAGAACACACACAAGTGTCAACTCACACCCACACACCATTGGCCTATGAATGAATACCACTGAACTGTTTGAGTAGCCTATTCAACAGTAACAATAATAACAGTGAAATGAGATTTAAGACCAAAACGACCCAGTTTA
Organism: Coregonus clupeaformis; assembly: GCF_020615455.1. Classification (NCBI taxonomy): domain Eukaryota; kingdom Metazoa; phylum Chordata; class Actinopteri; order Salmoniformes; family Salmonidae; genus Coregonus; species Coregonus clupeaformis. Next base: position 5,588,450 of record NC_059229.1, read on the forward strand.
TTTTAGGTTGCTGAGGTCACAACCTCGTTGAACGCATCTAACCGATCAAAGCGAAGATATCTTCAACAAGGAAGTAAGAGCCAACAGGTAGAGCTAGCATGGAGCCTTCAATATTCTGCAAGGTCTCGGTCACTGTAAGTCAGTTTCTCTCTCTCCACTGTCAAATTCCGCTGTGCCTGAAGCAACAGAGTATGAGTCAGAGCCTACGGCTGTCTCTTTAAGACAATGTAAGGGGGGAGGAGTCATAATCACACCACCAGCTGCTGATTGGCCCTTGAGGGACATTCCTCATAATACTCATAACAAGTGCACTAGTGAGAGCCACAGGGGGAGGTGGGGCACAACCGGGCACAAAGGCTGGAATTTTCTGAACTTAAGCTGTCGGATGTTGACACTTGTAATAGTAACCGCGGCTACACCAGCCTGACTCAAGTCATAAAGCCGGTTGTTACACAGAGAGTTAGTGAAATAGTTTCAGAAGATCGGAAGATAGAGGATGCTTGCTCAATCTATTGGCATGTGATGTCACCAATGCTCACACCTTCCTGTAGAGATGTGGACTATCATATCATAAGACTCTCTTGTCTTGAGAAATGTTGGCCTGACTTGATCAATCAGGGCTTTCATGGGAAAAACCAACAACTGTTGAACCCCTCTCCTCAAATGCTACCACAGCCTACATTATGATGCCCAGGCACTGTAATTGCCAAGACTGTAACTGTGTTTCCAGTGAACCCAATACACACACACACACACACAGTCCTGCACACACACACACAAACACACACACACACAACCCCCCCACCCCCTACACACAGATGCACGCCCGCTCGCAAACACACACACACACCCCAGGCTGTGCGTGCTGCCAGATGTGGAGGTTCCAGGAATAGTTCCCCCCCCCCAACCTATTCCAGCTGTTCTTGGAGAGAGTGGTGATACATTTAAGAGGCTGGCCCAATGTTAGCTCGCCCTGAGACTTATATAGTCTCTCAAGTGCAAGTGAAAACGGAGACGTTACTTGGCCCTGACACGCACTCTGCCTCTCTCTCTTTCCCCATCCTCTCTGTCTCCCCTCCCCCTTTCTCTCTGTCTGTCTCTCCTCTTTCCCCACACTCTCTGTCTGTATGTGTCTGTCCGTCCCCTCTCCTCTTTCGCTCTCTTTCTATCTCCTCTTTCCCCTATTTCTCTGTTGTTCATCCCTCTGGTGAAATCAAAAGTGGGACATGTTCTGGCCCTGTTGACCTCCTAACTCCCAAACTCTCTCTCTCTCAATTCAATTCAAGGGGCTTTATTGGCATGGAAAACATCTCTCTCTCTCTCTCTCGAAAAATGCAAATCCTACAGGCTGTTTTACGTTACTCTCCTGCTAATCCTCCATCATCTACAAATGGGTCACAAGTCTCTCAAGCTGCATACTGTGTTCTCTCTACCATTCTCCCTCTAGGTCACAAGTCTCTCAACCTCCAGCAGCATAGCCCACTGTCCTCTCTCAACAGGCATCTGTGTGTATGTTAGACTGTACGTCACAACTATCTCTACCATTCTCTCTCTGGGTCACAAATCTCCAGTCCCAAGTATACTGTACTGCACTCTCTCTGTGTAGCCTATACGATTAGATATGCATTGGGTAATAGAGGAGTTGTACTGTATTCAACTTAGTCTCTAATTGAAATACAGTGCGTGAGAGTTATTTCTGAATGGAAACCTCTTTCCATTTCAGAGGCCAAGTTTAGCTTACAATATAACCAAAAACTGTCCGGCTGGAAAGATTGGGCCACGCAATTGCAATACATAGCTCTCTCTCCCAGTTTGGGTGTATCGTGATGTCAGCGTGTATTTGTGTGTGTGTCGTGCATAGTCATTGATCGATAACTAAGCTATGTACTTGGCGTAGTAACCAAGCACAGAAGACGGAGGAAGTTTGTTTGTGGTACACTGTTCAGGTTACAGTTAATTATTATTAAATAAACATAATCATAAAATAGAAGTTTGGTTCCTGTCTGCCTAATTTCCTTATGGGCCCACTCAATGCAGTCCGCCTGCGGTCTGTACAGATACTGTATGTACAGTGAGTCACCATATGGGCATTCTGTTTGTCTTTGAGGTTGTGACTAAACTAAATGAAGATAACAAAGATGGGGTGATTTCTCTGTTGCCTTTCCTTGAGGGATAATAGTTGTATTGTATTGCATTGGTTTTCTTCACAATTCATCTACAAAAAAACTGTCTTGGGGTTATCGACTTCAGACAAAGTGAGTGGAAACTCTTGTTGTATTTAGAGTGGATCATTACTTTAACAAATCTACCAATTGTACCAGCAGGGTATTTTTCATTAGTTCCAACAAATCCCATTCAAACTAGCTCTGCATGCAGCCTGTAAACTACTGTGTAATAATCTCAGATTCTAAGAACCAAAAAGCCATTATAAGCAACCTTCCTTATTCACCAATCAGCACATTATTTGGTGTCTCTCTCCCTGTCAGCCTACCTGTCTGTCTGCATGTCTGTCTGTCTTGCAAATGGAATTACCGGCAAGTCACCTGATTCGCATGCTCCTTCCTATGCCTGACGCTATCCCCACCAAATTTGACCCAAGGGGGAGGAGAGGGAGGGAGAAACAAAGAGAGAGACAAATAGACAGAGTGAGGCAGAGACTAGTGATGAGGGGGTAGACTCATATCCCGCAGTCCCAGCGGTTATATACGCGGGGCGGACGGGTTTATAGTCATTAAATATTGTGTGGCTGAAGGGCGGTTGGGTGGCAGGCGGGTTAAATAAAGAGAAACAATACCTTAATTAAGCATTTCTTGCAGGAAAATTATACACCAAATGTAGGCAAAATTTGGACTTGGGAACAGGAGTGGAGAAATATGATTTATTTCTGCATCTTGAGAGAATGCAATGCTCAGTTAGATACCATCTGTAGAAGTGCTGTCTTCCACATAAAATATGCATCGAAGCCCAACTGAAATCTTATTAAAAACATGTTGGGTCGGGTCGTTTTCACAGCTTTCTTTTTCCTTACGACTGGTCAAACTGATGTCAAAAAATCATTCTGCCTTCTTTGACTGTAGCTTATTGTGCATTTTCTATATTAGCGGGTTAGGGTCGGGTGTGGGCCTCAGATTTTCACTTTATCACATATAGTCGGGCGGTTGTGGATGGGTTATTAGCAATTGCGGGCGGGTGCGGGTGAAAAACAGCTGACCCGCGCACCACTAGCAGAGACACACAGCTGACCACAGCTGCCATCTGGACAGGGCCTTAATGTAGTTATGTGCTTGTTGGATGCGGCCAATTTACTGTAAGGGCCTATCCACTGCTGCTGGCTCACATTCAAAGAGAGGAAGCCCTACTGTCTTAAAAGGTTAGCATTGGCGCCAAGTTACATCATGACCTGAATAGACCTTTATATAGCTGCCTACATACAACGGAAACCACTGCGATTGATTTAGCCGTGATGCTGAGTGAGGAGAGAGAAAGAGAGATAGAAAGAGACACTGAAGGAGAGAGGAAAAGAGAGAAAGTTAGAGAGAGAGGGACAGAAAGAGAGAGCAGGAGAGAAAGAGAGAAAAAAAGAGACAGAAACATTTTATAGAGAGATTCCCCATCTCCCCATCTTCATCAGGTTCTATTAATAAACACTCCACTGCACTAACTGCCTGCTTGATGACAACTTGACCATGTAAGGTCATTTAACGTTGGTGTTTTCGCTACGGATGGAAGAGAACGGACGTGCTCACTAAACACCAGACCCAGTCTGCAATAGACTTTCCAATAGCCCCAAATGTAACTTTTATATATTTTAACTAGAACGCTGCAGCCGGCCTGGTGTTTAACCTTCTCAAGTTCTCCCATGTCACCCCGCTCCTACGCACACTCCACGCTGGCTTCCAGTCGAAGCTCACATCCACTACAAGACCATGGTGCTTTCCTATGTCGCTGCAAGAGGAACTGCCCCTCCCTACCTTCAGGCTATGCTCAAATCCTACACCCCAACCCGAGCACTCCCTTCTGTCACCTCTGGTCTCTTGGCCCTCCCACCCCTACGGGAGGGCAGCTCCCACTCAGCCCAGTCCAAGCTCTTCTCTGTCCTGGCACCCCAATGGTGGAACCAGCTTCCCCCTGAACCTAGGACAGCAGAATCCCTGCCCGTCTTCCGAAAACATCTGAAACCCTACCTCTTCAAAGAGTATCTTAAATAACACTAGCACTTGACTCTTCCCCCTTACTAGCTCTGATTTTGCTGATAGCTACTATATTGAGGAAAAATATACTTACTATGACTGAGATATGTGGTTGTCCCACCTAGCTATCTTAAGATGAATGCACTAACTGTAAGTCACTCTGGACAAGAGCATCTGCTAAATGACTAAAATGTCAATGTAAAACTAGAGCTGAAAATACTATATTGTTTTGCAGCAACACCAACAGTCTCTGCAGCTCGAGTTGAAGTGTATGAAAGGCTACACTGGATGACAATAGGAGGACGATCCACATAGGTCAAAAGTGAGGCTATTATTGGAGTCCTCATCAACGCCCTTGTCATTGTGTGTGACAGGCTTGTTCCTTTAAGTTAGTTTGCCTATGCATTTCTGCTTGTTTTGGCGCGTGGGCAGTGGCACACACAAACACAAACACACCCACACACAGTGGCGAGAAAAGTGTGTGTTTGTGTACACAAATCTTGCCTAAGGTCAGGGCTTGGTCTTTCCATAGCCACAGATTAATTTAGAACTCGGTGACACGTCTGATGGTCATCTGTCAAGATGTTAAACCAACAGAACTCAGTCTATACTAGTTCAGCTAACTGCATTTTTGGTTTAAGCTCGTTCATCCAACTGCATTCGGTTTATACTAGATAATCTAACTGCACTTGGTTTATACTAGGTCATCCAATTCCACTTGGACCTTCATTGTGAGGTTATTAAGGGTGTTTTTACATGCCACTGGTGACTGATTGAAAGGTCTGGTGTGTTAGGAGAATGTACATCATGCTATGCCTATCAGATGCTCTTGGGGATGCAGGATTCATATGGGGATTATTCTAGAATCTATTCTATTCTAGAACCACTGATGCAACTCTACAGGGATTCTCCCATTACTCTCCATAGTGTCAACTAATACAGCCCCTTAGGGCTCCACACTTACAGTAACAGCAGACCTACTGTTGGGGCTCCACACTTACAGTAACAGCAGACCTACTGTTGGGGCTCCACACTTACAGTAACAGCAGACCTACTGTTGGGGCTCCACACTTACAGTAACAGCAGACCTACTGTTGGGGCTCCACACTTACAGTAACAGCAGACCTACTGTTGGGGCTCCACACTTACAGTAATAGCAGACCTACTGTTGGGGCCCCACACATACACACACACGCATACACTCACAGACATACACACTCTACACACGTCAGCAGTAGATTTAATCGCTACATTAATGAATACCGTGAACTAGAAAGACTGTACGGATGTTCTAATCTTCAAATCCATGGGAGCAGGAGTTAGTCTGCATCCCAAATGGTATAGTGCCATAGGGCTCTGGTCAAAAGTAGTGCACTTTAAAGGGAATATGTTGCCATTTGGGAGACAACCTTAAAGATTGAGGGATTACAGTAGAACGGGGCCACAACTGGACTAATACACAACACAATGTTAAGCCTAGGGGCCGGTAAATTCACCCTTAGACTACCTACTGAAACCAATTAGGAATTTGCCTTGACTGCCGTTAATGCATCGCAATACAATGTAATACATTGTAATAATGTTAGCAAATAGGTAAATGGACATGTGAGTTGTATGATAGTGTGTTTAGTTCCTACTATGGGTTGCTGAAGTGAAAGTGAAGGTAGTTGGTGGGTTTTTTATCATATTAATCAATCTAAAGATTTTTGCTCATAACAGACATCTTCTATTATTATGCCTATTACATTTCATTGTTGATGACAACTATTATCTTCTCTAGAATAAAAAAGCTATGATTTTAAATGCAAATTGAGAATGTATTTTGACATATGCTACATCTAACCTACAAATGCATAACATTTGTGATCAAGAATGTCTGCAACTATCAGAATTTTGTTGCGAAATATGCTATCCAACGGAGTAAAATAAAACCATTACTGTAAGGAAATCTAAATTATCATATTTCCTCCTTACACGGTACAGAAGCTGGGCTAGGTGCCCTCTTGCCGCGCCCTTGTTCGTTGACAACCGGCTTTTTCCTCCAACAGATCACGCCCACCTGTAAAACGAGACAGCCTTGACGTAGGCCTGCGGATGTGACGAGCCTATTTCTCATTCTGATTGGCTCGCAGGCTACATACTACTTGAAGAACAGCCAATTCACTTCCCGAGCGTAGATTCCACTCATACGGACGAAATAGATACATTTGAACTTTTATAGATATAATAAACTGCTAGTGCTTGCCTCTGCATGTCAACAACATGCCCCCCTCCGGTGCACTAAATCCACTATTACAAGTTCAACCTAGGACACGATAATGTTAACGGATATAAACATTGGTTTATATCATTGGTTTACAAAATATAAATTAATTCAGAGAATAGAAATTGTGATCAGCACGGTTGCATTTGCAATTCCATGTCAGACAAAAGAAAAAGCTCACTGAAACATACACGACTGACAACTATGTAATGTTTGTTAAGTAATTTATAGATGTCAAATTCCATGTCAGATCGTTTAGACTAGAGAACCCCAATGGCAAAACCCGCTCTGCACTCAGCCCCCAAAATACGCATCATACGCAACTTGCATGATAAAATTGACTTCACATCCTTACCTGTCAGAGCAAAACAGTGGAAAAGCAACACCAGGCAACACGCTGTCAGCCCGGTGATTCCCACACGATTCAGTAGCATCTTCTCTCCGTTAGGCTTCCACGCAATTCGATGTGTTTCTTCTTGGTCTAATATCTACTACCCGGCACGCTTTTTGACATCGACTGAACAGCACTATAACAACTGAAGTGGGAGATGCTTCTGTCTTTGTGGATGTTGCAGTAACAGCTAAAACAAACTGGGGTAAATGAATGACTGTTGTTTGATATAAAGAGAAGAGTCACTGTGCGCCTGTGTCTAGGACTAGTGCCAGGGAGAAATATGAGATTTTTGAGTCACTTTTCTATGTGGTCCTATAAGTGGGCGGGATCAGCAGAGTGGTGTGATATTTGAAATTCGACATCAGCACCGCAGGGGTGGAGCTACAGCAGTCACAGAGAGAGAGGGAGAGAGGGAGAGAGGGAGAGAGAGACCCAACCACAATGTTACTGTTATCATTATCTGAATGGGCTGGCTGACCTTGCCTTGCCTCTTCTCTCTCTCTCTCTCTCTCTCCGGTATGTGGGAGGGGTGGGTGTATGTGTGTGTGGGGGGGGGGGGGGGCAGGGTGTGTGTGACCCTTGTGAGTGTGTATCTCCCACCCCCCTCCTGTGCGTGTGTGTCATCTGATCTCCCCCTGAGAGAAATTGTGAGAGAGAGTGTGTATACATATAGTGCATATGGAAAGTATTCAGACCCCTTGACTTTTTCCACGTTGTTACGTTACAGCCTTATTCTAAAATGGACTAAATTATTTATTTTCCTCATCAATCTACACACAATACCCCATAATGACAAAGCGAAAACAGGTTTTTAGAAATGTTTGCAAATGTATTAAAAATAAAAAACAGAAATACCTTATTTCCATAAGTATTCAGACCCTTTGCTATGAGACTCTAAATGTATCTCAGGTGCATCCTGTTTCCATTGATCATCCTCGAGTGTGTGTAAAGTCCGTGTGCGTGACCAGATGTTTTCCATCAGCCCAAAGCATGGGTCAATTACCTTTGAAGTAGTAGTGGATCAGAGTCAGTGTTGTTGACATGCTACCTCACAGCAAGAGGCCAGGTCCCAGTGTTGTTGACATACTACCTCACAGCAAGAGGCCAGGTCCCAGTGTTGTTGACATGCTACCTCACAGCAAGAGGCCAGGTCCCAGTGTTGTTGACATGCTACCTCACAGCAAGAGGCCAGGTCCCAGTGTTGTTGACATGCTACCTCACAGCAAGAGGCCAGGTACCAGTGTTGTTGACATGCTACCTCACAGCAAGAAGCCAGGTCCCAGTGTTGTTGACATGGTACCTCACAGCAAGAGGCCAGGTCCCAGTGTTGTTGACATACTACCTCACAGCAAGAGGCCAGGTACCAGTGTTGTTGACATACTACCTCACAGCAAGATGCCAGGTCCCAGTGTTGTTGACATGCTACCTCACAGCAAGAGGCCAGGTCCCAGTGTTGTTGACATGCTACCTCACAGCAAGAGGCCAGGTCCCAGTGTTGTTGACATGGTACCTCACAGCAAGATGCCAGGTCCCAGTGTTGTTGACATGCTACCTCACAGCAAGAAGCCAGGTCCCAGTGTTGTTGACATGGTACCTCACAGCAAGATGCCAGGTCCCAGTGTTGTTGACATGCTACCTCACAGCAAGAGGCCAGGTCCCAGTGCCCATGAATGGGGCCTACACATTTACCTACACCGACACAGAGGCCCTCAGAATTCCTTCCCATAAAATACCACTCTCTAATCTTGGAGATACATCTTCCCGACATTCCCATTGATGTTTTACAGGCAGGGCACTTTTGTTGCGGTTTTGTGGCTGGCACATTTACACAAATCATGTGTTTAAGAACATTTTGTTTTTCTGTTGTGTTCATGAAGAAGAAAAATTAAAAACAATAAATGAACAATTTTCTAAAGTTAGACAGGATGATTTCAAGATAAAGAATTTTCCACATAAGTAAAGTTTGGTGGAGGTAAAATCATATTACATTTTTGTAAGCGTTTCCAATAACAACGATAAGCTATCTTACTGTACATGTAGGAATGTATCTTTGTTGCATAACAACCGATAGGTATCACTGGGCTACATGGAGCCTATTGTGAGTATTAAATAAGAAAATGGCCTATTCAGTAGTGAAATCATTGTCAAATGCTTTGCAGAGAATTTGCAAGATAGTTTAAAGAAGATAGAGTCCAATATTACGAAACATACTAGCTGCCTTCAACAGCTGTGTCAATCTAAGCTTCAATGGTATATTCATGGCCATAGAAAAGTATTTGAAAACGGTTACGAAATACAATTGTACAGTTTCATTGTTACTCCCATGAACAAAGTGCCATTTACAGAAGATAACAGTTATGATGTAAGCTGCCACATTCTATTCCATATCAAAACCGGTCTGAGAATTCAATAGCCATTCTCTTGTACTGTAATCAATTTTAACAGAAATAATAGTAGCTCCTCCATAAATCTAAGGCTTTTTCTCACTGCAGAAATGTCAACTTCACCTAGACAGGCTTTTGTATTGGAAAATGTAGTAAATTAATGGAACATTCAAAATATCTAAATCAACCAGACGCTACTTTACATACTGTAAAGTCTATCCTAAGCCAATGGCAGCTTGCTGTCTGTATTCAAATGTTCATCATTTCTACCACACCCTGTATGTGGCCTAGTTTCTCAAAGTAAGCAACGTGGGCAGATTTGCTAAACAAATGTAAGGCTCAATGAATATTGCAAAACATAAATCTTGTGGATAATACATGCTTTACTGTATGTGAAATATGACTAAAGTGAACAGGCCCTAATAGGAGTCCTATTGGCTGAAGTAACTGAGGTATTTCGGTTGTTGAGTAAGATGCTTTGACTCCCAAGGGTGTGACAGACAGTTCAAAACAGATTCAGTAACTTGTGTTACGACCTGGCTCATGGTTCTTAAAAACAAAGAGAGACCGCACATGACTTAAATGTAAAAATGAATAAATGTATTCAACTAAATAATAATAAATACAAAAATGTAACATAAGCTGTGGACGTCTGTAGGATCAGTAGTGTATGCTGTGTGTGGATGAGTGGAGAGGGTGTTGTATGGTGAAAACAGACCAAAAAACAAAAGGTGGTGGAAGCTAGCCTGCCAGTCAGGGAAGAGAAAGTGTTGGCTGATGTGGCCACATTTTATAGCCTGCAGGCCAAGCCTGCCCAGGTGCGCCACATCAGCTGACGATCCTCCCAGCTCTGCCCACTGGCCTCCTGCAACAAGCAGACTACCAAACAGGAGATCCCAGCAGACAGAGTGGGAGGGATGTCACACTTGGAAGAGAAAATACCTGTAAATCCCACTAGCCATCGTTAGGCCCTAGATGGAGCAGAGTGTAGCCCTCCTCCTCCCACCCTATCCTAGCCCTGGGCCTGAGATACTATATACAGAGTACAGGGCCGTGGTATCAGCTTCCATTCCCACCAGCACATGGCCTGACTGGATGGATGGATGGATGGATGGATGGATGGATGGATGGATGGATGGATGGATGGATGGATGGATGGATGGATGGATGGATGGATGGATGGATGGATGGATGGATGGATGGATGGATGGATGGATGGATCTATCTATCTATCTATCTATCTATCTATCTATATATACTATATATTCAATATCTATTCTCCACATTGTTGTCACTCTTCCATTCAGTGAGTATTTATATATAAATATCTGATATTACACAGATTCAGTAACTGGAAGGACAAAATAACCCTCTCTAGTTGTTTAGAGTTCATCTTGGAAAGTCATACATTTTCCTAGAATCTATTAAAGGCAACTCTGGGAACTCTCCACTGTAAAATCACTAGGAATTTACACAGAGAAAGAAAAACCTTGTTTACATGTCAAAATGACATGTCCCACACACACCCCTAGTGGATGGAAGGAAAGACAGAGGTAGTCTGTGAGCAAGCTCATTGGAATGGAGAGAGAGATTCTGAGAGTGTGGGGTGGTTCTAATGTTTATAGAATGTGAGGTGATCCATGGGGTGATCCTGTGTGTGTGTGTGTGTGTGTGTGTGTGTGTGTGTGTGTGTGTGTGTGTGTGTGTGTGTGTGTGTGTGTGTGTGTGTGTGTGTGTGTGTGTGTGTGTGTGTGTGTGTGTGCGTGCGTGCGTGCGTGCGTATGCGTGTGTGTGTGTGCGTGTAAGAGGGGGGAAGCCTTGTTAATGTTTATAGAATAGAGGAAATCTTTCCATCGAGTGATATATTTGTGTTTGTGTTTTAGTAGGTGGAGGGGTTAGTTAGTTATCAGTTATAAGATAAGATAGTACTTTATTAATCCTCCAAAAGGGGAAACGTACAGTTCACTCCTGGTCGGCCCCTGTTCGCTGGCTCCTGCTAGTGAGGTGTGTATGTGTGTATCTGCCTGTCTGTGTGTGTGGACGGGGTAGGATAGTTAATAATCAGAGGAAGTATTTCAATGGGGTGATGTGTGTGTTTTGATGGGGGGAGGGGCTAGTAAGTTACTAGTTGAGACCCGGCTCCTGGTAGTGAAAGGAGCAGGATGGTATTCCTGGTAGTGAAGGTAGCAGGATGGTATTCCGGGTAGTGAAAGGAGCAGGATGGTATTCCTGGTAGTGAAAGGAGCAGGATGGTATTCCTGGTAGTGAAAGGAGCAGGATGGTATTCCGGGTAGTGAAAGGAGCAGGATGGTATTCCTGGTAGTGAAAGGAGCAGGATGGTATTCCTGGTAGTGAAAGGAGCAGGATGGTATTCCGGGTAGTGACAGGAGCAGGATGGTATTCCTGGTAGTGAAAGGAGCAGGATGGTATTCCTGGTAGTGAAAGGAGCAGGATGGTATTCCTGGTAGTGAAAGGAGCAGGATGGTATTCCTGGTAGTGAAAGGAGCAGGATGGTATTCCTGGTAGTGAAAGGAGCAGGATGGTATTCCTGGTAGTGAAGGTAGCAGGATGGTATTCCGGGTAGTGAAGGTAGCAGGCTGGTAGTGAAGGTAGCAGGCTGGTCCTCCTGGTAGTGAAGGTAGCAGGCTGGTATTTTCCGGGTAGTGAAGGTAGCAGGATGGTATTTTCTGGGTAGTGAAGGTAGCAGGCTGGTCCTCCTGGTAGTGAAGGTGGCAGGCTGGTACTCCTGGTAGTGAAGGTGGCAGGCTGGTACTCCGGGTAGTGAAGGTAGCAGGCTGGTCCTCCTGGTAGTGAAGGTGGCAGGCTGGTATTCCTGGTAGTGAAGGTAGCAGGATGGTATTTTCCGGGTAGTGAAGGTAGCAGGCTGGTCCTCCTGGTAGTGAAGGTGGCAGGCTGGTACTCCTGGTAGTGAAGGTGGCAGGCTGGTACTCCGGGTAGTGAAGTTGGCAGGCTGGTACTCCTGGTAGTGAAGGTGGCAGGCTGGTACTCCTGGTAGTGAAGGTGGCAGGCTGGTATTCCTGGTAGTGAAGGTAGCAGGATGGTATTTTCCGGGTAGTGAAGGTAGCAGGCTGGTCCTCCTGGTAGTGAAGGTGTCAGGCTGGTACTCCTGGTAGTGAAGGTGGCAGGCTGGTACTCCGGGTAGTGAAGATAGCAGGCTGGTACTCCTGGTAGTGAAGGTGGCAGGCTGGTACTCCAGGTAGTGAAGATAGCAGGCTGGTACTCCTGGTAGTGAAGGTGGCAGGCTGGTATTCCTGGTAGTGAAGGTGGCAGGCTGGTATTCCTGTAATGCCGAAATGGCTGCTGGATGACATATTCCAGAAAGCCCACGATGACTGAGTGTGGTTCCCACCGTGAAGCATGCAGGGTTTTAGAATTAGTTGCTTATTAGGTTATATATTGATGTGTGCCCGATGCCACCCCTCATCTCTGATTATCTGCTGGGCGCGCAATATTAAGTGCGCCTATAGGCTATTTATTGTGGTGTCAGTCACATGATCCATACCCTATAGGCTATAGGCTACGAAGTGCATGCTCGGAGAAGCACAGAGCAAAGTAATATTTCTAAGACAGCTGCTGGGATGGTGTAAATACAACTAGGCTGCATTACACACTGCAATGAATGTTCCAACACTGCCCCGACCTGCTCTGCTCTTGCTGATCAAAAACCTTTTTGTGTGCTGCCTAACCAATGGCTGTGCTGTGTAGGCCTAAGTTGGCAGTTCAGGAGGAGAGTCAAAGGCTTCTTCCGAAAATAATATTTGATTAGGCCTAGTCCAACTAGCCTATAGCCTATGTTCTGTTCAGTTTGAGAAGGGAGAGCAATAAGATGAGGAGGACTGGAGGTCAACTTTGATAGCTTGCCACTACTTTAATTGATTTGTATTAAAAACAATATGTTTCTTGCTCATGGTGTATTTATCAGAGTTATTGACCTCACAATAAGACAGATTCGAGTAATTTACATTGTGGTGCTGAAACTTGAAGCAGCAGCCGCGGCACAATCAATCGAAAATGGACAGCTCATGGTGCTGAAAGTAGGCAAATTCGAGTAGGCATAGGCCTAATTCATTTCAACGTCTTCATTTTAATTTACTAACAACAAGAGGGCTTTGTGTTGGAGCCTATTTCTTCCTATTTATGAAATAAGAGGGAGGCCTACCTGACAGACGAAATTAGGCTCTAGGCTGCTATAGGCCTATCCATAGATTTGTAGGTCAATTCATCCACCCACCATGCACTCTTTAAATAGCTTACCTCCGTGTCAGTGAAGGGCTGTTAAGTTAAAATTGAGAGACTCGAATTGAGGGGGTATGAGAGGGTATGCCATAGGGCTTCCTTTTAATAAAGGAAATTGAAAAAATCACAGGCCTACCCCCTTTTTAGCTTAAGATTTTGAAGAAAATAAAACGGATCCGATTATATAAAGTTATCTATAAAAGCGGTTTGGTCCGCGATGCTTTATGCAAGAAACAAGCTGTAAAATACCCGGAAAGACGTGAATCCGATATTCAGAGGCTGAGCTACAACTTTCTATAACCGATTAGACCTTTATTTTTTATTTTTTTTACTTTGCTTGGGAAGTAATCTAATTCTGTCACTATCAATTGAGTAAGCTATTCACTTTCTGTACAATAGAATATGTTTAAACCCAGACTGCTTTTATAGGTAAACACTTGTGACCTTCTCTCGTTGGGTTAAGCCACAGAAGAAGAGTAGCTAGCAGTTAAAGTTTACATCTTTCTGCGTCGGTAGGCCTAATCTGTCTGGGGTGGAAAGGTAGGCCTAACTTTTGAAAGTACCATGTTCAGATTCCTAATGACTGCTCAGATTAAATTATTTTCAAACAGGGACAGTTTCGTTGCAAACAAGACACTTATTTGGCATTGGAGAAATATGATACGATGAACACAGGCCTATCTCTCTGTCCATTCTGTCGTAGTAAATATAAAATGTTATAGATTGATCTGAGTAATATGTTGTGCAAGAGGTTGTGCAAGACAAATTGTGTTAGGAGCTTGTTTTCAATAAATGTTCTGTGTCATGTGTCTGATACTAACAGTGTGTTAGTTGTCTGTGCATAACATTTTAGTAGCGAACAAAGAACAGAGCACCAGATGGCCTAATCTTACAGGAGTACGATAACTGGACAACACCCACACCTCAGGCCCAAGGCCCCCACCAGTTGCTTCTCACGAGTTTCCTTTGACACACACAGACATCTCACTGTGGACGCACACTCATTCTCAACCCCCCTTCTACTGGTCGGGTGCCAAGGGCAGAGGACTCTGCCGTGCACCAATGGGGCATCTGCTCTGGACAGAGCAGACCCGCCTCCTACGCCTCGGGAACCAATCAAGGGACTAGAAGAAGGACCCCTTCCTTTATGTTACATTGTATAAAGTAATGCTGTAAACTCTGTTTAAACATCCTTCTCAACTGTCTCCATAAGAGGCAATTGATTGGGGTCCATGCATGTAGCCTAACAGTACAAGATATCTCTGTGTTTAATAAACTGCCTTTTGCTTAAGCAAATTCCTCTCTGTCTAGCGTCGTTGGTTTGTACTTCCTCTCCTAATTATGTGTTCACCAACAATTCTTTGCCTGTAATTTCGGTAATTTGGTGGTATTAAAAAAGATTCTGCTAATATATAAAATGACGTAGAATTGCATGAAATGTTTATAAAAGGCTATTCTTTCTTGGAACTGCAAATACGATGATAGATTCATGCAATGCTTTTACTATAAAGGACCTTTTTCCACTTCTACTTTTGTCCACCGGGGGTCTGCGAACGTACAATCTTCTGGCCTGCGCGCTATCAAATTTCCTGAGTTTCCATGTAACGCTTACAGGACGATGAACAGTTTCTAAAACTGCATATCTATCTAAAGGCTCGGTCTGGTCTGTCCAAGAAGTGCGAGGGAGAAAATCGGACCTCTGTGAAATTAAAATGGATGGCTCTCCCTTCAGCAAAATATATTTGACCAAAACCCTCCCTGGATGCTTGAAAGAAGGGTCACTTTTTTTTCTCAAGCTTCCAGGGAGGGTTTAGTTAAAATATATTTTGCTGAAGGGAGGGCCATCCATTTTCATTTCAGAGGTCCGATTTTCTCCATGTAACCCTTATTATAAATAACGTTCACTCCCTAACAATGATGACCACTATCCATAGATGACTTTGTGTGACCAAACCAAGAAGCTGTTGCTGGGATTGTCTACTCTTCAGCACTGACAAGACATCAACCTGGCCGGTACTGGCTTCAAAGACCTAACGAGCTTTACGAAGTCATCTCTGCGCCACCAAGACTCAACTTCACACCTGCAAGCTATGGTAGTTGAAAAACATTTGGGGACAATGTTCCCTACCAGCTATCGCCCGATGAGGTGATGGGCCTTTGCCTGGTGCCCCACGACACAGCATAATCGAATCCACCCAATATGCCGCAAAAATAAACATAATTTCTGATTGGTGTATTCCATGTTGTTTATACCAGTTAGATAGAAAGACATTCATTAATGACCTGAGTCACCTGACTTTAAATGGACCTCTTGCAACCTCTTGTTGATGAGAGTTTGTGTCTGTGGAATAACATGACATTTGTTTTTGGTTGAGGTTGACCTGTCAATAAGTGTTCTTCGCGTCACTGCTTCTCTGTCAGAGAGAAACCCTTCCTAGTCATACACTCTCTGTCAAAATACCCCGCTAACACACACACACACGCACACACACACACGCACACACACAGACACACTCTATCTCTCGCATTCTCGCACACAGATTGAGACGGAAGAAGGAAATGGAAAAAATTAAAATGCGGAAGAAGGAAATTGAAAAAATAAAAATGCATTAAAAAGATATCTGATCTATCTTGTCTACTAATAAGATAGGAACACACCTCAGTTAAACTGAAGGGCTGCTTCGAAGGTTTGAGTGAGATCGCCTCACTGTGGACAAGGACTGCCATTACACACGGATGCACTAATCACAATTACCTTAAGATCTTAAATAAAATGGAAATCATCACGTTTCTTTATAAGAAATTGAATATGAATGCTGTAGCCTATATATATCAATGGTTTCCTTACTGTAGTTTATTGTAGTCTTGAAGATCCAGTGACAATGACACAACACGATACAGAGCTCCCCAACATCGAATGAGGGCGTCGAATACTGCCGCTTTGGTTGATACCTCTTCTAGGGCCCTGTGTTTTGCGCAATCATTTATCTTGTATTTAAAGCCTTTTCCAGAAATAATAATTACACAAAAAATCCAAGCTATTGACTTAGGATGGCCCTGAACCATATGACATGAAAGTAAATAGGGACATATTGATGAAAAAGCTTTAAATAAAGGTTAAAATCCAGGCATGTCACATAATTGCACAAAACACTCAGACCTACTCATAACATTAACTTCGTCATATGAAAAAATACAGTACATAGGATTGTATCCTACACACATACACACACACTGAGGAAACAAAACATTAAGAACACCTGCTCTATCCATGACAGACTGACCAGGTGAATCCAGGTGAAAGCTATGATCTCTTATTGATGTCACTTGTTAAATCCACTTAAATATGTGTAGATGAAAGCCTTGAGACAATTGACAAATGGTTTGTGTGTGTGTGACATTCAGAGGGTGAATGGGCAAGACAAAATATTTAAGTGCCTTTGAATGGGATATGGTAGTAGGTGCCAGGTGCACCGGTTTGAGTGTGTCAAGAACTGCAACGCTGCTGGGTTTTTCACGCTCAACAGTTTTCCCATATGTATCAAGAATGGTCCACCATCCACAGGACATTCAGCCAACTTGACACAACTGTGGGAAGCATTGGAGTCAACATGGGCCAGCATCCCTGTGGATGTCTTTCGACACCTTGTAGAGACCATGAATGAATTGAGGCTGTTCTGAGGGTAAAAAAGGTGTGCAACTCAATATTAGGAAGGTGTTCCTAATGTTTTGTACACTCAGTGTATACATGCATATCTAGAACGACATAACCATAGATATCTAACACCGTACCGCCTTGAGGCATACATGAATACAGAGAAGAACTACTGTCCCTCTGGTCCGTCATCTTAAAAACAACAAACATGGAAGAAGATGTGCAAAAAAGTAGATTCAAACAGTCGGACATTTTGTTTTGCTACGCTAGGAAAGCAGCACAACATCCAAATAGAAGCATTTGAAATGTCACATACCAGTACATTACATAATGTATTATTAATACTTAGGGGCAAACTTAACTTCCATTTAAATATAATTTTCACTTAGTCAGCATTGACGTCAATGAGAGACTTTGGGATAGATTTAATTTGATCGTCCATTTCCGGCTATGCACCTTTTAAAGGCAACATTTCCGTGTTTGCAGAGACCGCATTCATGGTAAACGCTGCATATGTAGGCTCAATCGGGAAATACCTTTAAATGTCAATTGCGCTATAACGCGGACTGTCCGCAGTTCCGGATTGAATCCAGGCCTAAATGAGACTAAGTGAAAATTTGACCTAAATGGAAGTTAGGATTTGCCCCTTAATTCATGTTTATACAATCATCAGTAATAAGAGTGTGTATAGTAAGAGCAGTTACAACTAATGTAAGCAGCATCTCTTGTGAAGTTACTGGGTGACTTATGGTATAATACATGGATATGTACTGTACGTCAGCTTTAGCTTGGGGTCAATTCCATTTAAATGCAAGTCAGTTTAGGACGGAACCTTGCTCAAATGTACACATTCCTAGAACCACCACAGAAAGAAACGGTGCCAAATCTAACAGAGGGCCTCTGTCAAAATAGATGTTTAACACACACCTACAGCGCCTTCAGAAACCCCTTGATTTTTTCCACATTGTTGTGTTACAGCCTGAATAAAAAATTGATTCAATTGAGATTTTGTGTCACTGATCTACACACAATACCCCATAATGTCAAAGTGGAATTTTGTTTGTAATTTGTATTTTTTATTAGTAAAATATTAAAAGCTGAAATGTCTTGAGTCTATAAATATTCAAGCCCTTTGTTATGGCAAGCCTAAATAAGTTCAAGAGTAAAATGTGCTTAAAAAGTCACATAATAAGTTGCATGGACTCACTCTGTGTTCAATAATAGTGTTTAACATGATTTTTGAATAACTACCCCATCTCTGTACCCCACACATACAATTATCTGTAAGGTCGCTCAGTTGAGCAGAGAATTTCAAACACAGATTCAACCACAAAGACCAGGGAGGTTTTTCAATGCCTCACAAAGAAGGGCACCTATTGGTAGATGGGTAAAAATAAAAAAGCAGACTTTGAATATCCCTTTGAGCATGATGAAGTTATTAATGACACTTTGGATGGTGTATCAATACACCCAGTCACTACATAGATACAGGCGTCCTTCCTAACTCAGTTGCCGGAGAGGAAGGAAACTTCTCAGGGATTTCACCATGAGGCCAATGGTGATTTTAAAACAGTTACATAGTTGAATGGCTGTGATAGGAGAAAACTGAGGATGGATCAACAACATTGTAGTTCTCCACAATACTAACCTTAATGACAGAGTGAAAAGAAGGAAGCATGTACAGAATAACACTATTCCAAAACATGTATCCTGTTTGCAACAAGGCACTAAAGTAATACTGCAAAAATGTGGAAAAGCAATCCAATGTGTTTGGGGCAAATCCAATACAACACATTAACGAGCCCCACTCTCCATATTTTAATCGTTAAGGACTGGGGAGTTTTTCAGGATAAAAAAAGAAACGGAATGAAGCTAAGCACAGGCAAAATCCTAGAGGAAAACCTGGTTCAGTCTACTTTCCACCAAATAATGGGAGATTAATTCACCTTTCAGCAGGACAATAACCTAAAACACAAAGCCAAATCTACACTGGAGTTGCTTACCAAGAAGACAGTGAATGTTCCTGAGTGGCCAAGTTACAGTTTTGAAATAAATCCACTTGAAAATGATCCATATCCATTTTGACAGAGCTTGAAGAATTCTGAAAAGAATAATGGGCAAACGTTGCACAATCCAGGTGTGGAAAGCTCTTAGAAACTTACCCAGAAAGACTCACAGCTGTAATCGCTGCCAAAGATGCTTCTACAAAGTATTCTCTCAGGGGTGTGAATACTTATGTAAATTAGATATTTCTGTATTTCATTTTTAATACATTTGCAAAAATGTCTATATATTTGTTTCACTTTGACGTTATGGGGTATTGTGTGTAGATGGTTGAGGAAAACAATTATTTAATCAATTTTGAATTCAGGCTGTAACAACTAAAAGTGGAATAAGTCAAGGGGTATGAATACTTTCTGAAGGCACTGTATATGGCCGCAATTTACCCCCCAAAAGACACCGGAGGTACCAGACATAATAAATAACACTTTTAGTAATTGACACATATTACACAAACAAGGATGTTTAGATCGACTACCAGTACGAGGCAGAATTAGTCTATTTTCTACACCTAAGCAGTCCTTCATGTACTGAAGTTGCTACATATTGTTATGAAAGCTGTGTTAATGTACATAACAGGAAGGGAGTTGGCATCAATATTCAGTAAAATTCCCCATTCCCAAGTAGATATGAAATCAAGGTGAAATGGAGTTGAACAAAACCTGGTAATAGTGGAAGTAATGTTGGACCATGGAGTATGTAGCTAGTTTCCATTTAGGATTCTTCATCAGTGCCACTGGGGGAGCGCTCCTGTGAGAGGTGGGACATGAGAAGAAAGAGAGGCAGAAATATAAAGAGAGAAATAAGGGGGAATATTTCTGGGTGTCATGCACAATATGTGCAACACATTTAGCTGAGGATCATAAAACAAAACATGGAAGATGGAAGGTAAAAACACACACACACACCTCTCCTCTCACCTCTTCCTGCTCCTCTTCAGTGTCGTCGTCGCTGACTACAGGTCTGGCTCGGGTGCGTCCCATACGTCTCCGACCCTTCCCCCGGTCACTGCTCTTCTCTCTCCGTCCCAGACGGATCTTCACTTTCACCGAGCGGGCTGGAGGACGGACACACACAGATTCATATCATACACACACACACACACACACACACACCATAGGATCAACACTCTCTGTCTTTCATTCATTCTTTCTTTCTCTCTATATTTCTTCTTTCTTCCTTCCTTCCTTCCTTTCTTCAGTGATGACTCACACTCTGACTCAGAGCCTTCGTCCAGGTCCTCCTCCTCTTCCTCACTGTCCTCTCCCTCGCTGTCCTCCTCCTTCTCGATCTTCTGTCTCAGACTGGTGAACACTGACTGGAGCACGATGGAGTCCTCGTAGATCTGGGAACAAGGCAGCAATCAGACGATAGACCGATGTAGCTATATTTGGCTCATGCACAGATGCAGTTGGACATGTTCTAACAATGGTATTGTTATTTGGTCCACTGCTTATTGTTATTCAGCCTTAATCTGCTTCAAAACATACAAATAAAAAGTTGATCAAAAAAAGGACTGGTCCCTTGATTCATTCTTATAAAGTAACAAGAGTGCATATAGGAAGAGCAGTTACAACTACTGTAAACAACATCTCTTATGCAGTTACTGGACGATGTGAGTTAAAGTCGATAAACACACTAAGTCATTCACTTATTTAATCTATTGTTACATCTATGGTTATCGATCTGTTTGTGTTGTTGTGTACTTGTGTGTCAGTACTCATTCCGGTATAAAGTGTGTGTGTGTCTCACCAGTGATCCCTCCAGGTTGAAGGTCTGTGCGTTCTGAAAGAGTAGCATCACATCTCTCTCCAGGTCTCCTAGACTACGGTATCTGTGGCTACGAATCCTCTCCTACAGGAGGGACAGACAGGAGAGAGGGAGGGAGGGAGGGAGGGAGATAGATAGATAGAGAAAGAGAGAGAGAGAGATTCGAGGGAAGATGATAATGAGAGTGTGTGTGAGGTGTATGTACAGTATGCATGTGTATGTATTAATTTACCTTGATTTTCCTGAAGTCGACAGGCTTGCGGATGAGCTCGTAGTACTCTGGCAGCTCTTTGCGTGAGGGCAGCTGGATGAAGACCTCACTTAGCTGACGACCATTACTACTGTGAAAGACATCACCAGAGATACTAATGTTAGTACCCATAGTACTGGTGTTACACAGCAGTTACACTGAGATTCAGTTTGCAGTATGTTGTGGCCCATATGGGAATCAGTCTTGCAAGCACCTTGTTCCAACCTAGCCTGGTCCCAAACATGTTTGGAGTGGCATGATGGCACAAACAGACTGGTACCCAGGCTAGCTCCAACCAACATGTGAGTCCAAATTGTAAAGCAAGCTAAAGAGAATACTAGACCCAGTCTTACCTGTCCTTGTATTTAATAACAGCGTCCACTATCTTCTTCATCTTCTTGGTGAGAGCGGGGGGGTTGGGGGAGAGTTTCTCTGCGGGGGGGCGTCCCCTTTTCTTCTGTCTCTTCCCGTCCTCGTCCTTGTCCCGGCTCCGCCTGCCCCCCGAGGAGGAAGAGGAGGGGCCAGGGAGGTCATCGCGGTCACGCTTTCGCTTCCGGGTGGTCTTCTTGTGACGCACCTCCTCCTCGATCTCCTCTAATGTACCTTCCTCAATGGCCTGGAGAGAGAAGGAGGGGAGGGAGAGATAGAGAGAGAAAGATAGGGAGGGAGGGAGAGGGAGAGGGAGAGGGAGAGGGAGAGGGAGAGGGAGAGGGAGAGAGAGAGAGAGAGAGAGAGAGAGGGAGAGGGAGAGGGAGAGGGAAACACATGATGAGCACCTTGTCACTTAATAAACAACATCAAATGAAAACAAATCAAATCCAAGAAAATCCCCATACGTATACACCAATCCCAGAGTGTCATTTAACCCCTGACCCCTGACCTCTAACCTTGAGCCACTGCTTCTCGGTGAGTGAGTCGCTGTAGTCCACCTCCTTGCGCTGGCGGGACCCCCTCCCGAACATCTTCTCCTCCTCCTCCTCACAGGTGAGTCTCTCCACCTCCGCGTCATCCTTCATGATCCAGGTGGGCAGCTCGTCCTCCTCCATCAGACGGGGCTTACGGCGGGGGTTACGAGCGTCCTCACGCCGCCTGTCCAGGTCCATACGCTGGAGGGGGAGAGGGGGAGGATATAAAGACAGGAGAAGACAGAGAAAACAGAGGATGGGACAGAGGTAGAGGGAGGAGAAAGGAGGAGAGGAGAAAGAGAGGAAACAAAGGTTTAGGGTAGTAGGAGGTATAAAGAAGAGAGTATTCTGCATCGTTGTGTGTGTATAGATACTGGACTGGCCCTCGACACATTGACCCAGAGAAATTACCATGATGACCAACAGACACTAACTAACCATGAAGTGGTCAAACTCCTCCTCGCTCCTGGCGATCATCTGGTTGACCGTCTCATCGTCTGGCACCTCGTCCTCCTCCTGAGCGGTCAAACACACATCAATGGACAGACAGACAACACACAGCAGGACAGGGGGACAGGAGGACATGAGCAAAGCTATAGCCTCTAGTCGTTGCTCTAGCCATTCTAGCCTGGTTCGTGACCATATGACCAATGACAATGACAATAGGAGTTGTCAGACAGAACAAACAGGTCTGGGACCAGGCTATCTACTACACCACTCAGTAAAGAAGAGCCCCGTAACATCACCAAGGAATGGGTCAATATACATGCATATACAACATGTTATGTACAGTACATGTAAAGTCTTTAAAACAGTATTAGCATGCAAAAGAAGTGTAGATCAAATACCACTACATATTGTCTGTCCACCTAAGACAAAAACATAAGGGACAAAATATGTGAGAAAAAGAGAGCGGTGAAAAGAAAGAGGGATTGAAAGTAAGAAAGAAAGAAAGAAAGAGAGAGAGAGAGAGAGAGAGAGAGAGAGAGAGAGAGAGAGAGAGATGTACAATGGATGGAAAAAGAGAACGCGGTAAGAACAATACAACAGACAGAGGTAGGTGTGTCAGTGGGCAGCGTGGGTATTCTGATTGTGTGGGTGTTCCGGGCTTTCGTCACACCCACCCAAGGCCCCCCAGACTTCCACACCCCCCCCGGGGCCCCGACCTCGTCCTGTTCCTCGTGCTCCAGGATAGCCTGCAGGAAAGCCCGGCGCTCGTGGCTTGATGACTTCTGGTCAAACATGCCAGCCTGGATGACCTTCTGGTCCACGTTGAGTTTGTACTTGGCTGCGGCCAGGATCTTCTCCTCTACGGAGTTGACGGTGCAGAGACGCAGGACGCGGACCTCGTTCAGTTGGCCAATGCGGTGCGCACGGTCCTGGGCCTGCAGGTCCTGGAGAGAGAGGGAGGAGAGGGAGAGATGGTTAGAATATGGTAGGCTAACTTGGGCTGAATCGTTAGACATTCGTAGTTCAAATCCCTATGGCTAGCAATGATTCAGTTAGGATCTGGCCCATGGTGGCATGTCAATACTAACATAGCAAGTTTAGTGGGCTATTTTGTACTTCTAACTGAATATTCACTCAAGTAATGTTAAAATATGACTTCAACAACCAACATTCCAAGTGTACCTGCTGTGGGTTCCAGTCAATCCCTTACGAGATTGTATGTGTGTTACTCCTCCCTACCTGGTGAGGGTTCCAGTCAGAGTCGAAGATGACCACGGTGTCAGCTGACTGCAGGTTGAGGCCCAGCCCCCCGGCTCTGGTACTGAGCAGGAAGATGAAGTACTGGGAGGCCGGGTCGTTAAACGCCTTCAACAGCATGCCCCTGTCCTCTGCTTTGGTGGTGCCTGGAGGGAGAGGGGGCAGGAGGGCGGAGGGAGAGAGGAGGGGAGAGGGGGAGGGAGGAAGCGGAGGGGAGATGAATAAAACACAGCAACTAAGAGAGACAGAAATCCGAACTTAGATTTTGTATCATTTGCCTAGCAGACATGGGTTCAATAAGTATATATTTTCTAGACTCTAAAATCCTTTGGGTGTATGATTGAGCCTTAATGGAATCCCAGATTGGTGGGGTTTGTACCCCTTGTTCCATTGCACCAGGCATGTATTAGAAAGACGCCAAGTAACTATTTGAACCGAGTTCTGATCCCTAGACACACACACACACCGTACCGTCCAGACGCAGGTGCTTGAAGTTGCGGTAGGTGAAGTAGTCCTCCATGATGGTCATGAGGGAGGTCATCTGACAGAACAACAACACCTTGTGGTTGGTGGCCCTCAGCTTGGGCAGGATACGGTCCAGCACCTCAAACTTCCCTGAGGCTCGGTACAGATCAAGACTAGGGGCAGAGAGAGAACACAACCAAGCCAATAGATTGAAAGCATTTCTGGTCGTTGTTGTGAGAATTATTTTTTCTCAATCGACTTATGCACTTACCCACTCACTATCCCTCCGGAAAATCCTAAATGCTCTGAGAAAGATTCCTGTGAACAAATTCAGAATTGTGGTGGGGTTAGTTCATCAATAGAAAGTATACTCCCACTGTATGTACTGTACCTCTTCCTGTGTGTGTGTGTGTGTGTGTGTTGCGCGCGCATGTTTGTTTATTCCCACTGTACCTCTATCTGTGTGTGTGTATGTATTCCCACTGTACCTCTATCTGTTGGAACATGTAGGGATGGTTACAGATCTTCCTCAGCTGCATGATGGTGTTCATGAGAGTCTTGGTGCCTCCTTTGCCCTACAATAGACACACCGATATTAAAGGAGTAGTTCAGGATTTTACAACTTGATGTTAGATGGTTCCTCACCCTGAAAATAGTATACAGTGCATTCGGAAAGAATTCAGACCCATTTACTTTTTCCCCATTTTGTTACGTTACAGCCTTATTCTAAAATGGATTAAATTGTTTTTTTCCCCTTATCAATCTTCACACAATACCCAATAATGACAAAGCAAAAACAGGTTTTTAGAAATGTTAGCACATTTATAAAAAATTTAAAACTTTACATAAACTCAGTACCCTTTACTCAGTACTTTGTTGAAGCACCTTTGACAGCGATTACAGCCTCGAGTCTTCTTGTGTATGACGCTACAAGCTTGGCACAACTGTATTTGGGGAGTTTCTCCCATTCTTCTCTGCAGATCCTCTCAAGCTCTGTCAGGTTGGATGGGGAGCGTCGCTGCACAGCTATTTTCAGGTCTCTCCAGAGATGTTCGATCATGTTCAAGTCGGGGCCACTCAAGGACATTCAGAGACTTGTCCCGAAGCCACTCCTACGTTGTCTTGGCTGAGTGCTTAGGGTCGTTGTCCAGTTAGAAGGTGAACCTTCGCCCCAGTCTGAGGTCCTGAGCGCTCTGGAGCAGGTTTTCATCAAGGATCTCTGTACTTTTCTCCGTTCATCTTTCCCTTGATCCAGACTAGTCTCCCAGTCCCTGCCGCTGAAAAACATCCTCACAGAATGATGCTGCCTCCACCATGCTTCACCGTAGGTATGGTGCCAGGTTTCCTCTAGATGTGACGCTTGGCATTCACGCCAAAGAGTTCCATCTTGATTTCATCAGACCAGAGAATCTTGTTTATCATGGTCTGAGAGTCCTTTAGGTGCCTTTTGGCAAACTCCAAGCGGGCTGTCATGTGCCTTTTACTGAGGACTGGCTTCAATCTGGCCACTCTACCGTAAAGGCCTGATTGGTGGAGTGCTGTAGAGATGGTTGTCCTTCTGGAAGGTTCTCCCATCTCCACAGAGGAACTCTGGAGCTCTGTCAGAGTGACCATCGGGTTCTTGGTCACCTCCCTGACCAAGGCCCTTCTCCCCGATTGCTCAGTTTGGCAGGGTGGCCAGCTCTAGGAAGAGTCTTGGTGGTTCCAAACTTCTTCCATTTAAGAATGATGAAGGCCACTGTGTTCTTGGGGACCTTCAATGCTGCAGAAATGTTTTGGTACCATTCGCCATATCTGTGCCTCGACACAATCCTGTCTCGAAGTTCTATGGGCAATTCCTTCGACCTCATGGCTTGGTTTTTGCTCTGACATGCACTGTCAACTGTGGGCCCTTATATAGACAGGTGTGTGCCCATCCAAATCATGTCCAATCAATTGAATTTACCACAGGTGGACTCCAATCAAGTTGTAGAAACATTTCAATGATGATTAATGGAAACAGGATGCACCTGAGCTCAAATTCGAGTCTCATAGCAAAGGTTCTGAATACTTATGTAAATAAGGTATTTCTGTTTTTTATTTTTAATACATTTGCAAACATTTCTAAAATCCTGTTTTCGCTTTGTGATTATGGGGTATTGTGTGTAGATTGATGAGGGAAAAATGTAATTTAATCCATTTTAGAATAAGGCTGTAATGTAACAAAATGTGGAAAAAGTCAAGGGGCCGGAATACTTTCTGAATCCACTGTATGGACCTGGGGAAACTGTAATCAATTGTTCTGTTTTCTTTCAACTGCAACTTCGAACTTTAGCTAACTTTAGCCACCACAAGCTAAGAATTAATGGAAGTGAGGCATGTGAGGATGTTTTTAAAACAAAGGTCTGGAAACAAAACTAATACTCCCTTGTACATTTTATAATTGTTTCACCTTGCAATGTAATCAAAAAGCTTCTGACAACTTACACATGTTCATATATAAAGAATATTAGCAAAAAAAAAGTGCATATTTTACACTTTTTGGACAAAGAACTTTAGTTATTCCTCCTCACCTTCTTGTCCTTCTCAGAGCCGTCTGTCAGTAGGACTCCTTTGGCCTGCATATGTCTGTACAGAACCCTCTGGAGCGCTGACATATCACACTTTATCACATACTCCACCTGGAGGGAGAGAGAGAGAGACACAGACAGACAGACAGACAGACAGACAGACAGACAGACAGACAGACAGACAGACAGACAGACAGACAGACAGACAGACAGACAGACAGACAGACAGACAGACAGACAGACAGACAGACAGACAGAGAGAGAGAGTCAATCAATTAATACCACAGAATGGAGATATTATACAAACACAGTCAGCTGAAAAATACCTGAGAGCATAGTTAAGAGGACACCAAATGGACAAGATATTGAAGAAAGCATTGTCTGTGAACATGAGTTTGTATTTAAAAGTTATGTGAAGATGGAGAGATGTACTATACCTTTTCCGGTAGCTGAGCCTCTACTTCCTTCTTGAGCCTGCGTAACAGGAAGGGGCGGAGCACCTTGTGGAGGCGACGGATAATCAGGATGGTCTCCTCTTCATTTAGATCCACCTGGAGAGAAGAGAACCAAGTTATATATTATTTAATTTCATAAACAGAAATGTATACAAGGTGCGTAGCAGTGATGGGACAGATGAGCCAATTAAATGTGGCCCACGGAATATCATAAATTATCCCTTTAACAACATGGAATTTAAACTGAACTAAAATATAAAACGCAACATGCAACAATTTCAACGATTTTACTGAGCTACAGTTCATATAAGGAATTAAGTCAATTGAAATAAATAAATTAGGCCCTAATCTATGGATTTCACATAACTGGGCAAGGGCGCACCTACTGGGGAGCCTGTGCTTCCCCACAAAAAGGCTTTATTACAGACAGAAATACTCCTCAGCACCCCTTCAGATGATCCCGCAGGTGAAGAAGCCGAAGTGGCGGTCCTGGGCTGGCGTGGTTACACATGGTCTGTGGTCGTGAGGCCGGTTGGACGTACTGCCAAATTCTCTAAAACGACGTTGGAGGCAGCTTATGGTAGAAAAATGCACATTAAATTCTCTGGCAACAGCTCTGGTGGACATTCCTGCAGTCAGCATGCGAATTGCACGCTCCCTCAATCTTGAGACATCTGTGGCATTGTGTTGTGTGACATTTTAGAATGGCCTTCTATTGTCACCAGCACAAGGTGCACCTGTGTAATGATCATGCTGTTTAATCAGCTTCTTGATATGCAACACCTGTCAGGTGGATGGATTATCTTAGCAAAGGAGAATTTCTCACTGACAGGGATGTAAACAAATTTGTGCACAAGATTTTGAGAAATATAAGCTTTTTGTGCGTATGGAACATTTCTGGGATCTTTTATTTCAGCTCATGAAACATCGGACCAACACTTTACATGTTGCGTTTATATTTTTGTTCAGTATAAATAGCATTTCTCCATCTCTTCCAGCTAAAAAAACTCACCTTCTCTCCAGTCATAGCGAAGGGTGCATTGAACCACTGTTCGAAGGTACTGCAGCTCTTAAAGATGGTGGGCAGGAGAAAGTTGAGCAGGGCCCAGAGCTCAGGCAGCTTGTTCTGGAGCGGTGTCCCAGTTAGGAGCACTCTCCTGGGGGCCAGGTAGTGGGTGTTGAGGACCTGGGTTAGCTTACAGTGGTGGTTTTTCATCCGGTGGCCCTCGTCCACGATCATGTACTTCCACCGGATCTGTGGGGGGAGAGGGAGCAGGGAGTGATGGAGGAGAGAGAGAGAGAGAGAGAGAGAGGGGGGGTTGGGGAGTAGGAGAAGACAGAAAGAGGGTATATAGGTCATCAGTCAAATGGTCATGGTGATTGTTGTTCAGAATCACGCTGGAGGTAGTGTGTCTGTGTGTCTGTCTGTGTGTCTGTGTGTGTTACCTTGGCTAGGACCTGTTTATCCTTGATGATGTACTCATAGGTAGTGAGGAGAACGTTGAACTTGCCGCTGCGTAGCTGGGGAATGAAGGCCCTTCTGGCCTGAGGGGAACCCTACAGAGACAACATGAAGGACAGGCACTTGGATTTAACTTGACATTAATTAATTAAATTAATAATTACTAGAATGGCATGACTTTACATTTGTATTCATAATAGGCCTACCTGTTGTTGTTCTCACTGCAAGTGATACACTTTTGATTTGAATGACCACATATATACATTATAGACAGGCTTACACACGGCCGCCCATACGTCTGTATTTCAGGACCCCTAGTAATTAGCGTTACCATGGTTACCATATAGTTGGCGGAAGGTTAGCAACTCACCTTGTAGGAGACCTTCACTACAGACGGAGCCCACTTGTCAAACTCATACACCCAGTTAGAGAGAGTTCTGTCAATGAGAGAAGAGAGGAAAACAGAGGGCCAAACTTACCTAAGCAAACAAATAGCACTGTACCCATACAGATAGATACATACAGTACCAGTCAAAAGTTTGGACACACCTACTCCTTCAAGGGTTTTTCTTTATTTGTACTATTTTCTACATTGTAGAATAATAGTGAAGACATCAAAACTATGAAATAACACACATGGAATCATGTAGTAACCAAAAAAGTGTTAAACAAAATCAAAATATATTTCAGATTTGAGATTCTTCAAAGTAGCCACCCTTTGCCTTGATGACAGCTTTGCACACTCTTGGCATTCTCTCAACCAGCTTCACCTGGAATGCTTTTCCAACAGTCTTGAAGGAGTTCCCACATATGCTGAGCACTTGTTGGCTGCTTTTCCTTCACTCTGCGATCCAACTCATCCCAAACCATCTCAATTGGGTTGAGGTCGGGGGATTGTGGAGGCCAGGTCATCTGATGCAGCACTCCATCACTCATTGTCATTGTCCCAAACTCCAAGCGGGCATGTGTCCAAACCTTTGACTGGTAGTGTATATATTACTATTCTAGTTAATTTTTAATTATGTGACCGTGCCAAACCTTACCCACCCCTCTCTCCTGATCATTGTACTCCTCTCATGCGTACTGTACTCCATCATATCATGTATGACAGTCACGTTAAGTGTACTATGAATACAGTTACAATTAAAGGGACAGTACTCTTCAAAAGTCCCACACCATCAGTTGTGTATATCCAGCTATATACTGTACCTCAACCCCAAATTAATGGAAAAAATAAGCACAGCAAATCTGGAAAATGATGTGGAGCTTATGTCTTCCATTCATTTTGGATTGTGGCATATAGCTGAATCTACAAAACTTACAGTAGCTCAACATACCACCAATGTTGGAATCTTGAAAACATGTGATTGATTTTGGAGTGTAATGTCCCTTTAAAGATGAATTGTAATTGAAGCCATGGTTCTCCGTGCGTGGCAGAGCGGTACAGTACTCACGACAACGGAACTATGATGAGGAAAGGTCCGTTGACTCGCTTGTTCTCCATCAGGTACGTGATGAGAGCGATGGTCTGGATGGTCTTTCCCAGGCCCATCTCATCAGCCAGGATACCGTTCAGATTGTTGTTGTAGAGAGACACCAGCCACTCCAGACCTTTAATCTGAGGGAGGGAGAGACAAGTAAAGGGAGAGGAGAGAGGAGAGAGACAAGGAGAGGGACGGAAGTTCAAGAGAGGAAGACAAAGGACCATTTCAGCCAGAAAGAATTGTACAGGTAGGTCTGGGTCTCTTCTAATGACTTAAGAAAGGAAATGTCACTTCTCAGGCTTAGTCAGCCTCTTGTCAGCGCTGCTTCACCTGGTACTGTTTCAGTTGTCCGTTGATGAGTATAGTGGACTGTTTCTCCACTCTCTCAGTGACAGCATGGGCCACAGCGTAGTAAGACTGGAGTCCCCGAGCGAACGCTGCCTCTGCACTGTTATACTCATCATCCACATCCTGTTTAGCGTGCCTACGGACGGAACCAGGGAAGAAACAATATCAGTGGCTGAATGGCTTTAATGCAATCACTGTAGCACTTTGAGATTGTTTTTCAATGAAAAGCGTGTTATAAATTCAATGTATCATTACTTATTATTACATATTGGCATTAGCCCTATAAAGTAAGTGTGCTATTCTTTTTAATTCTATCACTATTTTCCTTGGCTGGAAAATGTACTCAGTCATTGATAAGGCTTAGCAAGTCAGCAAAACAGCATTAGGGTCAATTCCTCACTGAATATTAATGGCACTTTTGACCCCAAACCTGAATTGTAGGCATTTCTGTCTTATTTAAATAAATCCAATGTGTGGGCAGGAGTGCACAACAGGTGAATCTCAATTGTATCTCCTTGTGTCCTTTCTTCTCGCCGCCTCATCAAAACACATTGGAGAAGGTCAGAGGTCAGAGGTTCACCCAATTCCTCACTGAAAATCAACGGTTCTTTTGACACCAACCCTGAATCATACACCAGACATTTCAAATCACATGCAAATTTGTCACTTGCTTCGTAAAACAGCAGGTGTAGACTAACAGTTAAATGCTTACTTATGGGCCCTTCCAAACTATTTCAGTCAGATCACGTCTCAATGTGTGTGGAGGAGTCCACAAGCACACAATTGAGAAAAAGGTAGAGAATAGAGCCCCACAGTGGAGGTGTCATAATACCCATAAAACCTAACAGTCAAACAGGGAAACGGTTCCAATCGTTTTACCACCATTCATTTTTCCCATAGGTGATTTTAGAAACACTTAAAATAAGGGCTGTGTTTCGTGTAGGCTTACCCTGGCGTGACGTTCTGATAACCATGTAAATCTCTCTCGGACATGGTGACTTTTATTCAATATATTCGGCTCTATTTACTCTGAGATTCGAAAATGCTAATTAGCATCAAAGTAGACATCATGCAAAACTACAAATCCCTGCAAGCTCCTGGACATCATCTCTAGCTGACACCTTTGCTAATAGGTATTGTGTCAATATAAAACTTGCACAAGACAGTTCACAGAATTGTCAATGTAAAGAAATGTAGCCAATTTATTCATTACTACATTTAGCTAACATTAGATAGTTAATCCAGAGATTCTTACCTTTGCCTCGATTCAGCAGTCTCGTCCAGATCATCATGGCATTTGTAGTTCTTTATGATAGCTACATTAGCAGCTAATTAGCATTTCATTTTTGGGGGTAAATACAAGGGAATATATTGACAAAAGTCACCTTGTCCGAGAGATTTACATGGTTATCAAAACGTCATGCCAGGGTAAGCTTACACGAAACACAGCCCTAATTTTAAGTGTTTCTAAAATCCCCGATGGGAAAAATGAATTGTGGAAAAACTATTGGAACCATTTCCCTGTTTGACTGCTAGGTTTTATGGGTATTATGACTCATCCTTTGGTACTCTATAGGGACCCTGGTGT